>NC_058413.1:106458224-106463448 GCF_002201575.2 Neomonachus schauinslandi | reverse complement strand
AAGGAAGGAAGGAAGGAAGGAAGGAAGGAAGGAAGGAAGGAAGGAAGACAGACTACTGTGTTCTCCAATATAATAAGAAATGTATTGGTAGCCACCATTACTCTAAGTTCTGTAGGCTCTCTTACTCAAGAAGCAATGTATCAAGTCCGAGTGGAGGAAACCTTATTGTGTAGCAACTAGGAGCCCACAAATAATGAAAGAATGATGTAACTGAATGTTCTTCTATGTTTCAAGGATTAATTCTAACTCTGAAAACATAATGTAAATTCCAATCAAGCATTTAGAACTGAGTTTTTCAATCACTAATTCGATATGACTTATTGATTCTGGGGTTTTTTTTGGTGGGGGGAGGATGACCTGGGGGACTAATCAGCTATTCTAACAGAATGAATTCACTAGCAAAAGAATAAGTCCCAGATATAAATTAAATAAGCTTGATATCAGATCTGCATCCAATACAGGATGGCTAGAAGTGCCTTTGAATATTACAGTCTGCGCCATTCGACATTCACTCTCATTATTTCCCAAGACAAAAAACCCTCCACTTCAGTGATTGCCCCAAACACCACAAACTCAATCTGACATATAGGCCTTTTAATATACAATGCATACCTTCACCATTTCATACCTCTCCAAGTCATACTCACCATCTCAGTTTAGGCTACAAATTTATTATCTCTAACCTCACCTGGGCCCTCAAAAAATACCCAATAATACATCTACCTGATCCTGGACAGTTTTCTTCTCCGTTCCTTCTATCAACAATTTCTAACTTTACCACTTTCCCAAGGACTCTATCCCTCCAGGGCCATTTTATATATATATATATACATATATATATATATATATATATTTTTAAGGCTTGTTTATTTTAGAGAGAGAAAGAGAGAAAGCACAAATGTGGGGAGGGACACAGGGAGAAGGGGAGAGAATCTTAAGCAGACTCCCCACTGAGCGCAGAGCCCAGCACGGGGCTCAATCACAGGATGCTGAGATCATGACCTGAGCCGAAATCGAGAGTCCACCACTTAACCGACTGGGCCAGCCAGGCACCCCAGTGCCTTTTTTAGGTCTATGGTGGTTACTGTAAGATAGGTATGTGGATATAGGTGTGTGCTGGTTTGTGAAGATTTTTATTTAGTAGACTGTTTGATAACACAGGATTTCTTATGCTTTGAAATAATAATGAATAAAATAGCACAGTGGAGATATTATTTTTGTATCTTATAGAGATCCACATCTCTTTAACAGAAAATATACAAACACCTGTAAGTGAGAGTACATACGTTCCCCCAAATAGTTACTGTGTCTTTAGGCATTTAAGATAATTTAAGATAACCATACAAACTAACTGGCATAAAATCTATAGATTATTGTGAAGCTACAATAAAACACACCCTAAAGTATGTTATAACTATATTTACTCTTCTTTTAATTCAATTAGCCAACATATAGTACATCATTAATTTTTGATACTCTATCTACTCTTATTTGTGATTGAGCAAAAACTACAAACAGAGCAGTTAAAATAACCAACTAAAATACAGCAGCACAAGGGGCACCCAGGTGGTTCAGTCTGCTGCCTTCAGCTCAGGTCACAATCCCGGGGTCCAGGGATTGAGACCCCCAGTGGGGAGTCTGCTTCTCCCTCTCCTCCTGCTTGTGCTCTCTCTCCCTGTCTCTCTCTCTCCTTCTCTCTCTCTCACTCTGTCAAATGAATACATAAAATCTTTTTTAAAAAATAAAATAAAATACAGTAGCACAAAATCATGGTAGCCTACAAAGCATTACCAGATACACTACAAACTCTACAAGGATTTATTCAACATTTATTCATTCTCCTAACATTTATTGAGTACCTTTCTAAATCAGACTTTCTGCTAGGCATGAACATACGTAGATCTCTGTCTCAAGGAGGCCAAATAAACCAAAATCACATTACAACACAGCAAGTCCTACTATAGAGATGTGAGCGATAACTTAGTGTTCCATTAGAGGGAAAATAATGCAGTGACAAGAAACAAGATTGACGTGCGTCTGTCTGTCCGTCTGTCTGTGCTTGTGTCTGCCTAAAACTCATTAGAAAAACCATTCTCTCCCGATATTACATTGGAGGGGCCATGCATGAAGAAGCACGGGCATAAAGCAACAAGAAATGGAAGCATGTTTTAGAACGTTTTTATTTCCTCTGCCGGGCACCGCAGACTCACACATAACCAATATAGTACAGTGGAAGGAGTCAAGGTGACTTCAAAGACTTACAATTAAGATAACATCAGGATTTCCACACAGACAGCCTCCTCTCATGACAGACTGGTTCTAGAGTTTTCTGTAAATGGAAATTGCTTGAACTGTTGGATCGCCATTTATTTGGAGAGTTCAACTGGACTCCTACCCAACTTAGCCCCTGAATGAGAGAGAAAGACTAATTGGCTACAGATACAGATATTAGCGACCATTATTGTATTTGCCATGCTGGTAGGGTTTGAAGGGTGGTTCTCTATGTCTGCTATCTGAATGTCCTATTGCTTCTTTTCTAAGAAAACCTTTTCTTTTTTTCCTGGCATCCAGATCTGTCTTTTTTTTCTCCCTTCACCTTTAAAAAAGAAAATGTATTGGCATATAAACAAGTCATTGCTCCAAAAGGAACCAGTAGATGGAACATTTGAGAAATGCCATGTCAGTCTCACTCTGAAAACCAGACACGGAGTGTAATGTCAAGTGGACCCTCTAAACAACCCTTCTCCTCCCTTCTCCTCTACTGTCTCCAACAGTTTTGAATAGCTGTTTCCGTATTCTGAGGCAAGAGGGCACAGGACATTGATGGCAGTGACATGTGACCTACTGAACATGAACTTGGGAAAGCTAACAAAGCATCCTCAGGGAAAACAGGAAGAGAATCACAAATAATCAAACCTGTATACCTTGGATACTTTCTACCACACAACCAACAAGATTATTTTGAACACAAATGATACAACATAAGATGTGGCTCCAAGTCACCACCTTTATTCTGTTCCTCTTAGGGCAGTAATTGCCCGGGACATATTCACCCCAAAGGAATCACTTCCAGATTCATTCCTTCCAAAAAAAAAAAAAAAGTCAGTCTGCAGAGCTCACTGAGCCTAGATCAATGACTCTGAAGGTACAGAATTCAGTCTCCTTCTGGCACAACTTTGGTGTGCCTAAATCACCTGGAGTATGGTTTAAAATTGAGAGTCCCGGCCCCTCCCCAGAGCTACAAGCTAGACCTTCTGAGGAAAAGGCCCAGGAATCTGCATTTTCATACCTTTCTTCAGGTATTCCTTATGTTCACTGAGGTTTGATAACCACTAGCATAAAGGAAGAGCTGTTTAATAAGCCTCAAATAAAGCCTGTACAGAAAGTGACTTCTCACTGTTCTATTTATAGGAATGTTCACTGTTTCTCAATTCCCCACCACAGCCCAACAAATCTCCAGGCTTCGGAGATATTTCCAGCTCCCCTGCTTCCTAAATCACTCTAGTCTGGAATTTTCAATTTTATGAGGTGCTCTGAGCTTACAGCACATACTTCTAGGTCTTCAGATCCTGTCCCGAAGTGATATTTGGGGAGCAAGACTATGTTATTCCATCCCCTAGCAGTGCATTTTTGGCAACAGTAGCCCACTTGCTGACAAACATTTTTCTCTCTCATTGGGGAGAGAACTGTACAAAAAGTCTAAGCAGAAAATATAAGGAAAGTGGAGGAGAGTCATCACATTTACCTAATTTCTTAAAATACAAAAGACCCACTCGACAAGTTCCAGGGGGAGGAAACTCTTCCATCTGCTGTCTGTGAACACGACTTCATCCTGAAGTTTTGCTTTACGTGGCAGGTGTAAGTAAAATTCCAACAGGTTTGCATGTTTGAAAGTATCTGGGCACAAAATCTAAATATTTTGTTTCGATGGCACCAAATATAACACAAGAAACATCAAACACAATAGAAATAATGTAATTGGACAACTAAACAAAGAACTTCCATTCACTTGTTCTAGCATTTTATGGAACACCCATCAGGTACCAGGTACTGTGCTAAATATGGGATAAACATAAGAGCATCAAGGTAAGAGAATTCAGAAAGAGGAACTTTAAATTTTGAGCTCTCTAGCTCATGCATCAAATAAGGCCCTGCAGAGAAACCTAGTCACCAGATAGCCCTAGCAAATATTCTCCCTGCTTATGTCCGTTAATTTTTTTTTCTTCCTAGATAGGTCTGAAATTCCAAAAGAGATCATTCTATCTTCTTGCTAACTCACAGCAAATGACGTGTATATCTAGAGACAATGCATTTATTTTACTATCATACTCAATCAAATATGTATTTTTTTTTTCAATTTTTACCTTCAGCTCCGTATGATACAGGGAACACAACAAAATAGAGGAGAATGACAAGAGTGATGATGACATAGAGGGAAACACATAACAGTACTCTCCCCACCCATCCCCAAGTATTTCCAGGTAGATAAATCACATACTAAGAAGGAATATATAATCACTTATCACCTCTGCCTACAAACTAATAATCACCACCAGTGGCATTTCCCATTGTCAAAATTCATCTTCAGAATAAAGGCTTAATAACTGAGCCAGTAGCCAAACAAGAATAGAGTGCTGTGCACAAAACACAAATGCCATTAGCTGGGTAACCACTGCATCTCCGTTGCCTAAACCCCTGAACACATGTGCAAACTAGTTTGAATGCAATGGATGGGGAACGCTTGAAATGCTCAGGCAAATAAAATAAGCAGTTTCTCTGTCACCTCTTTATTTTTTTTCTAATCTTGGAGTGATTTATTGTGAAATACCCACATTCCACCAAATATATATGTCCTTGTATTTTTAGAGAATTTACAGGAGTGGTTTTCATCTTGCCACATAGCATTCAGCAGTTTGCTGGAAATATTTGAATCTGCAATGATTACAGATGCTTGTTCACACACAGGAGTCCTAGCCAGGGAGCCAAAATGGGACTCCAGTTTTAATTTTTTTAATGGATTGGCTGGGCAATGCCAACAATATAAACTCCTTCTTATCACCTTTTTTTTTTTTAGTATATGACACCAGTTAACCCATAAACTCTTTCCATAAGGTTACTAGCAAGTAAATTATAGCAGCAGAAAGAAAGAAAGAGAGAGAGAGGAAGGAAGGAAGGAAGGAAGGAAGGAAGGAAGGAAGGAAGGAAGGAAGGAAGGAAGGAAGGA
>NC_058413.1:106453590-106458214 GCF_002201575.2 Neomonachus schauinslandi | reverse complement strand
AGAAAGAAAGAAAGAAAGAAAGAAAGAAAGAAAGAAAGAAAGAAAGAAAGAAAGAAAGAAAAAGAAAAAGAAAAAAAAAACTTTAGACCATTTGGAGACACTCAACTTCAGTTGAAATTAATGGATCTTGGTCTGAAACTAACATTTTACTGAGTTGAAGCAATCTCACAAAGAATTGTGCTCCTCCTCTTTCACAACAAATCTACAAAGTAATTATTATTCATATGCCACAAAATACAAAACCAAGGCTCTGGGAATGTAGGAGTTGCCTTTCCCGGGTCTCACACTTCCTAAGGGGCTCATCAGAGAGTTATTCAAACCCACAGCTGTCAAATTCCCAATCCTTCAGCTCTGCCGTATTGTTTCCCAATGATTAGGGAGGAAGTAGAGAAAAGCCCTAGATGGCCATTAAGTTCTGATTTCAGATAATAGTATCTAATTTCTACAAATATGAAAACACAGAACTACTAGAATACCTTTGGCCTAACTTTTTAATTCTAATGAAGGTGTTGCTCAGAACTTTATTAGCCAATTGAGCCCCAAACTGTAAAAACTTCAATAAGATATGTAAATTGATAAAACATCCTATCTCACAAATATACTTTATTTTTCATTATTTACATGCTAGTAACATGGTCACATTCTAAGCATTTTTTTAAGTATTTATCCATGTCAGAGAATTCATTTCATTTAATATCAGGGGAGGCTAAATATGTATATTTTTATGTCCTTCCACTTTTTCCTAAGCATGTATCAATATCATTTCCTTTCCACAAATAATGAAACAATGTCTGGTTTTTCTTGCTACTTGAATCCAGGCTTCCCTTCCATTTTGTTTCCTCGCTGTTCTCTCAGTTTCTTGGACTATTCTCTGTCAGTAGCTTTCCTCCCCGTATGTGCCACCCTTCCATTCCAGTCTTGCGACTTTTCTTCCTGCCATTCTGCTCCCCATAGCCTCTGGAGTCTTCAGGGCCACGTACAAGGCTGTAACAGCCCATAGTTCTCTGACAAGAAAACTAGGGAAGCCATGGCCTTAAGTTGGTCTCCTGGAATATCTTCACTGACAGGCTGACATTAGCAAACCCCAAACCGATCAGTAACAGGGGTCTAAGTGATAGGGTTCTCAGCAACTCCCATTTATAAGAACAAAACAGAAATAAATGAGTTACTAAATTCACCCTTGATGTAAAATCCCCAGCTGTTTCTCCATATGTGTTCCCAAGTAAATGATTTCAAAATAAATAATGTAATAAGCGATTTATGCATCTTCAGCCAGGTCTTTAAGTTTATTTTTGTTGTTATGGCGGTGCCCCAGAGATTCACAGGGAACAAAATTATCCAAAGTGAATGATGAATGAACTTCCCCCAGACAGCTCCAAGACAGTTGGAGATCTTATGTTTTCCTTCAATACAGCTTCCTTAAAATAAAGGCCATAATAAAGACGTTCCATGAGGTCAAAGAATGGGAATGTTTTGCTGGAAGTCGTATCACCAGCACTTTGCGCAATACTTGCCCGGCAGGATGGCCACAGATATTTTGTAATAATTGCACGGAATTAACAGAACCTTGAGGTCCCTACTTAGGAAAGTAATCTACTCTCTTCAAGGTTTTAAAACTCATAGGTGGGTGCCTTCTTTTCTTTTATATGCTCTTATAACAGTTTATCAAAAGCTTGAAAAATATGTCTTCACAGAATGCGAGAGCAGGGAAGGATCATAAGTATAACACCTTATGGACGAGAAGGCTTCCAGAGAGTGAAAGTCATGTGCACAGAAATATGTAAGTAGCTAGTCATCCAAGGCATGGGGAATGAGAACCAGGTCTCCCAAATTCTGGAATTTGTTTCAATTTCATCAATTCAATTTATTTTTATCATTAAAATGGTGTGAAGTATTGTAATATTTATAGCCAATGCATCTAAAAATGACTGTCAAAATGTCAAAAACCTGAGTTAGCATTTTCCAATGATCAAACAACTAGCTTAATTACTTGGCAATATCCTCGTGTTTATTAAATTCATTTCCTCCTTGCCAGATTATTCCGAATATAGGACCAATCTCCAGTGATTGAGATGACATTCCATGCTGAGGCCACTAAGCAGGCAGGAACTTGCACAGCAAGGACAGTTTCTCCTGAAACATACTTTGACAGAATGTAGAAAAGCTTCCCAATACTCAAAACAGCTAGAAATTCCCACCTCCGAATTATAACTATTCTTTATGAAATTATTTATTTAAAAAAAACAGACAGCTCTACTGAAAGAGAATAGAGAAGACATCATTTGTCTCCCCAAGTGTTTTCAGAGAAGTTTAGAGTGCTGGGCACGTAGGAAAATGAATCTGTTGAAACTTCTTGAAGCAATGTTCTAGATTGCCAAATAAAAACAGAGGAGTGGAGATCACAGAAATAAGTCACTGCTTTGAAATATAATCTTTCTGTCATCTTTGTGTTACCAAGTCCTTAGGTGATATGGTTAGCCAATCCACATTTGCTTATCCATGCCTTATGAGGCTGAAAAGATTTATATTGTATTTACCTGTATGTTGTCAGCATGCTAGCTAATAGATTTCTTATCCTTATCTTAGCATAACCATTACGTGGGTACGTGCTTTTTATCCATCAAAAAGCTAGCGTCATTCAAATTTGACTTGTAAAGGTAAAGGCAAGAAACTATTTCCTCCTTCTTATTCAGGCAGTAAATACTCGGATTCAGTTTAGTTTATCTACCTCTCACATAAGTTGTTAAGAATAATCTTCAGTTACATTGGCATTACAGAGCACATGCCATAGAGATTTGTAAATTCTGATTTGTAGGCAAAAAGAAAACTCAGAGATTATAAAAACAACCTCCCCAAACTAGTCATTATCTTCAGTGAAATCACTGTATCGGATACGAATCTGTTGTACTGAGGAATTACTATACTGCACAAATGTTACTTTAGATACTAACACAAAACTACAGACGTGCAGGATTACTGTCCTGCTTTCATAAAGGCTTATAATTTCAACAATTTGCAACATCAAATAGTTCCTAAGATTATGCTTCTTGGGAAATATTTGCAGTAAAGAATAGCAAGCAGTAGCCAACCCATTCTGAGTTTTGTTATTAGGTTATCAGTGGAAGACGTGGCAAAAGATACGTTGAAGAGAAAATGCACAAGGCAAATAAGATGAGTGAGAGTAGTTTCATTGCTAAAAGAAAGAAAAGGTCATTCTTCATTAATGCAAGGGCCATGGAGATATTTGTAGGACTGCCTGGTACTAATACCCTGATCAGGATCCCACTCTTTCTCAGGTCCCTCCTACCCTCGACTGCAAGAGTACTTTGAAAAGCGAGACTCCAGAGTAGTCAAATAAGATCAATGTTCCCATTCATTTTGGAAACTTGGAAAAAAGTAATAAGAGTCCCAGAGGTGCAGAGCTAAAAGTTCTGTCAGCAATTGAAGCCCTTGGACCCAAGACCGGCATGAGAATAAAAGGTGGATGGAGGTTTGACACTGAATCTCCTTAAGATTCTGGCTGCAGTGGAGTGGATTCCTTCAAAACAGAGCTCATCAGTCAGAGAAAGACTGGAACGGAGGTCTGGCATCCCTGAATCTGTAAAAGTCAAGGGTAGCCGAATAGCCTAAGCAGGGATGAGGCAGAAGTGCTCGGGAAAAATGTCTAGAACGCGGGGGAATCTGGAGTACACCTTGAACTGTTGATACAGACATCCCGAATGAGCACCAGTTTAGAGAGGGCTAGGAAGACAGTGATTAATTCAACAGATAGTTAGTTATAAAGGGTCTAACAGAAGGTAGCCACGACAAAAATTAGGGAGAAACCACTGAAGAACCCAGGGAAAAGGCAGTGAAGGAGGAGGTAGGGGTTCAAGAAACACCAAACAGGTTTAGAAAAGCAGACACCAGGTTTACCCAGAGAACAAAGTTGAGCCAGTAAATGCTCAGGGGAAAAAGAAAAAAGGCAGGGGGTTGGGGAGAAAAGAAGAGGCCAGAGGTTTCATCATTTGAAGGCAACGCAAGAAAGGATCTAACAGCCAGTTCCTGAAGATTCTTGAGAAAAGGGATGCAGCACAGAAGGCAGAGAGCCTTTGGAATGCAAAGATGTCAGAGAAGGTCACACGAAGACCAAGAGAGTGTGGGAAAAAAGAGCGGAAGAGTTTCCTGGAAGGGGTAGGGGCTCCTTTGGGATCCTGGAGAACAGAGACGAAAGAGCTGGAGAGGGGAAGTGCAGAACACAGTGCCTGGGAAAGTTTGGGGGAAGGAGAACAGGTGGGTGTGAAGCAGCTCCGGGCCCGCCCGGGTGACCGACACCAAGCCGGGGGCACGGCGCAGCGGTGGGCGTCCAGGCCCCGGGATCGGGACCCCGGGAAAGCGAGCCTCCCCCCGCGCCCGCCGCGCTCTCACGCCCCCCAGCGGCCGGGCCGGGCTCGGCGCGCACGTCCCCGCTCGGCCGGCGCCAACTTTCCCGGTCCCCGTGCTCCGGCCCCGCTCACCGAGGGCGCCGTCAGGCGGCTGATGCTCTCGCCCAGCGAGTCCAGGTTGACCCGCCTCCGGCGCGGCGCCCTCCTGGCCCCGGCCGTGGCGGCGGCGGCGGCGGCGGCGGCCGGGGCCGGGGCGGCGG
>NC_058413.1:106421680-106453190 GCF_002201575.2 Neomonachus schauinslandi | reverse complement strand
TGGGGGCCGCCGCCTCCGCTGCTGCTCACGCCGCGCCGCCTCTGCGCTCGCCTGGGCGCCCGGCTCGCGGGGAGGCTGCGAGCGTGCGACCGCGGGCGGCGGGGCGGCGGGCTGCGGCCCGTGCGGTCCGGGAGGCAGAGCTGCTGCGGCCCGCGCGCCGATCTCGCCCCCCTTCCCTCTCTCCTCCCGCCCCGCGCCTCCCGCCTCCCTCCTTCTCCCTTTATCGTCCTCCCCCCGCCCCCCATGCGCTCCCTCCGCCGGCATCACGTGTCGCCATCATACTCATTGCGAGTCTCTGCCTCGCCTGTCGCCACGTTTCAGGAGCAACGAGGACACTTGGTTGCCGTCCTCTGTGCGCCCTCCCCGCTCCCACGTCCCCGTCCTCCGAGGAGGAGCGCACGGCGGCTTGGATCCGGCCAGAGGGCCCCAACCCGGAACGCCCAGCCCTCGTCCGCGGGAGAGGCAGCCGCCGAGCAGTCGGGCGGCGCTGCGCGCTGTGCGGGAGAGGGGCGCGGGGCGAGGGCCGGAGACCTCCTTCTGGAGCCACCTCGGGGAAGCCTGAGGGCGCGAAGTGGGGAGTTAGGGTCCATTGCTGTCCTTCCCCTGCCCTCCTCCGAGTTTATTTAAGTTCTGAGGCGAAGGGGGAAGGCCAGTGGGTCCCGCCCGCCCATTCCAGAGGAGACGCTTACAAGGGAAGGGAAGGGAAGGGGCAACGTGTTCGCGCCCATCCTGCTGGAGCAGCTCGTGCGGCTGAGCGTTCGCCTGGGTCGAGGCCGCGTGGGCTCGCAGCGAGCCCAGGGCCGGGAGGCAGCGAACGAGGACAGCATCTGCTGGGCGAGAGCCCTGTTGCTGAGCGTCAGCGGGCTGGGCGCGCGGGGCCCGGGGCTCCCGCCGGCTCCGCACTGGTGCTGGACAGCTCCGCTTGCCACCTGCAGCCGCGTTGGCCGGCGTCGCGGACTGGGGGACAGTTCCTCTGTAGACTGCACTACCGAAGACCGGGACGGGGGGGGGAGGGGGAACACCGGGGAGTGATTCCATGCCTCTCATTCTCCCTGCTCTGTGCGCCGAATATGCGATCTGTTTGCACTTGGCTGCAAATGCTGCTCCGAAAGCTTAAGGAGAATGGGGAGAAAGGCTTTTTCAAGCCCAGGAACAGGCTCTCACCACGGCGCGAGCCCACCTCTTGCCGCCAGTTTGCGGTGGAGCTCCTTCATTCCACAAAGCTTGCCTCATGGCAAACCAGCAGCCGCTCTCAGCGCCCGGCCCCACTGCGCCTGTTTATTTAGCTCCAGAAAAGCCTTGGATTTGTTCTGACAATTAGGGGAAGGGATGGGAAGAAGGGGCAAATAAGAGTGTCACCAAAAGAGGGGTCCCAGGCTGTGCGTCCCTCTGCAGCAAAGCAGATGAGCACCTTCCCCACCTTCTCCACTCCTCTGGAAAGAAAAGTTCAGGGGCTCCAGCTTTAGCTCCTCAAGGATACAGATGCCAAAGTGTTTTGTTTTGTTTTGTTTTTGTTTGCTTTTGTTTTTTAAGGACTGGTTCTTCCAAGGTGAAAGCAGATGAATTTGTTTGCTGTGTTTATTTAAACACACACACACACACACACACACACACAACTTTACTCTATACCCAACCCCAGTGTGCTTTTAATTCTTCCCAATTGTTTATGAGGACCCAAATAAACAGAAATTCTAATTGAGGTTTCCTTTTATATTTTGGAAACATCCACTCAGTTAATTCAGAGACAGCCCTTATTCTCAGATTTTAAATAGGCATTAAGGTTATAAAAAGTGTGTGCTCTCACATGTGTCCCTTCAAAAATATATATATTCTTTCCTAACCTGCTGAATAAACTGTTAATTGCATAGGTTCTCTTAGGACGGGACATTCAGGCCTCTCTTTTAAAATAATAATATGATTATTAGAATTATAGTTATTATTATACATAATTATACATAATAGTTATTGTAATTATTATTACCATGATTATTTTGATTGTGTCATGTATCTCCTGTTGATTTTTCCATTACTTCCTTTAGTTCTATATGTATTTGTTTCCACTGAAAATTAGATACAAATTATACTTTTTATCATCAAGAATAGTCATCGATTTTGTGAAAAAGTTTCTCTGGTCCTTCTTTTTCTGAAATTCAATGGATGGTTCCTTTGAAAATTACATTATTCCGGGGCGCCTGGGTGGCTCAGTCGTTAAGCGTCTGCCTTCGGCTCAGGTCATGATCCCAGGGTCCTGGGATCGAGCCCCGCATCGGGCTCCCTGCTCCGCAGGAAGCCTGTTTCTCCCTCTCCCTCTCCCCCTGCTTGTGATCCTGCTCTCACTGTGTCTCTCTCTGTCAAATAAATAAATAAAATCTTTAAAAAAAAAAAAAAGAAAGAAAGAAAATTACATTATTCCAACTTGGGAGAAACTGTTTAATAGTCTTGCTTTGCGGTATCCATCACAGCATAAATTGTACTTCTTAGTTCTCTTCTTTAGTAATGATGATGTAATTGGCCAGTTCTTCAGAGTCGCAGGATTTTAGAGCTTCTATTAAGGATACTAAATAACATACCCTTCACATTCTCCTACTGAACTACTGCTCTGAGGACATGCACAAGCACACAAGTTCTTTTATGGTAATGGTAAATACCAGTACATCAGACTTGAAACCAGAACATTTCCTAAACTTTCCAACTCTTGTCTCAAAGTGAAAATGACTGAGTACAACAGCAACGAGTATCATTTGTTTCTAAAATCCACAAGAGGCCTGAGAAGTCTTCCTGTTTACACTGGAAGTTTATTGCCAGAAAGAGCTCTGAACCATCGGGACATTTCCGCTTTGTGTGAACCATTTGAATCAAAGACTCTTTACAGAACCTCGCCAGATGAAGTGGTCTTACAATATTCTGTATAAATTACCCTGCCTTTCATCATGATTTTCCCACTGATTTTTAAACTATAAACAAATGGAGCTCTAAATATAGACAGTAGATCATCTGCATTACTTTCAAGAGTTTCCTTTGTATTTCTGTGCAGGACTAGGGTTCAAAAGCTCTCAATATGAAGAATGCTATGTTCTATACTCAAAAGGAAATACAACCTATTCTCATAATCTAAAAACAAATCAAAACCTTAGGCCTCGTATAAGGAATTCTAATACTTTAGGAAAGAATGGTCCACTGAAAATGAAGAGTTTGTGCTCTGATTTTAGGGGAAAAAATTTGCACAAACTCATGCCCACAAGTCCAGTCCTGCTGGATGTATCATGCTTCAATAAATTCCTTAAAGCACAGTCACCTACTGGAAAAGGAAAATACAGGAATTTACTTCGTTTGTTTATGAGGCTGGTGAGGGTACCTGAGGACTCACTTCGGATTGATCGAGCATTGGAAAGGATTCCTTATTAAGAAAGCAGATTCTCATGGTTAATTAATTTATGACAGATGAGCCAAGAATACACAATGGTGAATGGACATTTAAATGGTATTGGGGTAACTGGATAGTCACATGCAATAGGATGAAACTAGACCACTATCTTACACCATACACAAAAATTAACTCTAAATGGATTAGATGTGAATAGAAGACCTGAAACCCTAAAATTTTTAGAAGAAAATAGAGACAGTGAGCTCCTTGACATCTTAGCAATGAATTTTGGGATCTAACTCTAAAAGCAAAGGCAAAAGGGGTACCTAGGTGGCTCAGTTAGTTAAGCATCTGCCTTCGGCTCAGGTCATGATACCAGGGTCTTGGGATGAAGCCCCACATCAGGCTCCCTGCTTATCAGGGATTCTGCTTGTCCCTCTCCCTCTGCTGCCGCCCCCCCCCCACTTGTGCAGTCACATGCACTCTCTCTCGCAAATAAAAATCTTTAAAAAAAATAAAATAAAAGCAAAGGCAACAACACCAAAAATAAACAAGTGGGACTACTTCAAATAGGAAACCTTCTGCATAGCAAACTAGCAACAAAATGGAAAGGCAACCTACTAAATGGGAGAAAATATTTGTAAATCATATATCTGTTAAGGGATTAAAACCCAATTATATAAAGAACTCAAACAACTCAAAAAACAAAAACAAAAACAAAACAATCCAATTTAAAAATGGGCAGAGGATCTAAATAAACATTTTTCCAAAGAAGACATACAGATGGTCAACAGACACATGAAAAGATGCTCAGCATCACTAATTATTAGGGAAATGCAAATCAAAACCACAGTGAGTTGTCACCTCATACCTGTTAGAATAGCTATTATCAAAAAAGACAAGAAACAAGTGTTGGAGAGGATTTGGAGGAGAACCCTTGCGCACTGCTGGTGGGAATGTAAATTGGTATAGCCACTATGGAAAAGGGTATGGAGGTCCCTCAAAAAACTAAAAATAGAATTACCATATGATCCAGCTAATCCACTGCTGGGTATTTAACCGAAGAAAATAAAAACACTAATCTGAAAAGATACATGCATCCCCATGTTTGTTGCATCATTATTTATAATAGCCAACATATGGAAGCAACCTAAGTGTCCAGCAAAGGAAGAGTGGATAAAGGATATGTTAGTTATAGATATAGTTGAATACTACTCAGCCATAAAAAAGAATGAAATCTTGCCATTTGCAACAACATGGATGGACCTTGAGGATATTATGCTAAGTGAAATAACTCCAATAGAGAAAGAGAAATACTATATGATTTCACTTATATGCAAAATCTATAAAAACAAAACAAAGGAAAAAAATTAAACAAATCTCATAGATACAGAGAACAGATTGGCAGTTATCAGAGGGGGAGGCAGGTAGGGGTAGGTAAAATGGATGAAGGGGGTCAATTGCATGGTGATGGATGATAATTAGATTTACTGTAATAATCACTTTGTAGCATATACAAAAACCAAATTATTAGGTTATACTCCTGAAATGAATATAATGTTATATACCAATTTGACCTCAATAAAAAAGGAAGGAATGTTCCAAAATATTTTTTAAAAAGCAAGCAGATTCTCCACCTTAACTAAGATGGTGACTAGTCCCCCTTTAAGCATAAAACTGTTGTGTATGCCTTACCTTCATCTACAACATCACTACTTATAAACTCCTTTCACTTACATTTCTCATTTAATTTGATGTTCATCCTTCCCAGAGTAGTTTTTTAAAAAATCACCTCCATCAAATGCAAACAAAACTACAGTCAGTCCTCACTCCCCCAAATTCTTTGCATTTCAGAGCTTCAAACTCTTTCCTAATCTCTTTTCATCCATCTAAGTCTCCAGCAAGAAAACTTGCAACATCTGCATAAGTGTTCCCTGGAGCACTTCCTGAGATCAGAAACCTGAGGAAATCTCTCCCTGTAGTCAGTCTTTACATAAATCTGGCGCCTCCCAGGAACTGTGCATGTAACATTAAAGCAAGTTCTCTCTCTAATGAAATGTAGTAGCTGGTGAATTCTTAACTAGTGCAAGTTTTTCTGCATCCCTAACCTAGAAAATCACACAGACACACAGACACACACACACACACACACACACACACAAATCCTCACCTGCAGTTTAACTCCATGGACACATCTCCCTGAAAGAGATTTGTCTATAGCTCCCACTTTCTCACACTCTCCTTTTGAAAAGAGGGCAAACACACCTTCTTGGTGAAAGTTTGTGAACAAATAAGAGTGGAGATACCATGCCTCATATTTTTGCATAATTTTGTAAGTGAAACAATATTAAGGATCATATCAACTTGAGAAGAACCATCGCTTTGTTCATATGTGAAAGGACACATGGAAGACAATGCAGACCATCATCCTATAGTTCTTTGCCATCATAAAACCATGCTGAAATGATGAAGTACTTGTCGCTCAAAACAAGAAAAGGCAAAGGGGCTTGGTGCTGGAAGGAAAGTAATAAAGTTAATGCAACACTTAGTAGAATTTGCACCAGAAAGATACTTATGAGTTATGAGTGGGATGGCTGCTTCTTTTTGATGTTACTATATCCAAGAAAGTTAAGAAAAAGGGAAAGTAATCAGTGTCTTTTGGTGTCTTGACAGACAACACTCTCTTTCTTAAGTGGCTCTAAGTGGCTTTGGATTCTCCATCATGCACCGCAGAAATCTATCCTCCTCTAAAGAAAGACCCTAGAAGTCAATGCCTCCTATAATTCCCAGCCATTTTGTCCTCAGCATCATTAGCTCTCTACACGTTACTTAAGTTGGGATTCTTTTTCAGATACTAAGTGCAGACTATATTTCAAAATCATTGTGCCATTTTCTACATGTTTTTGTAGACCACAGAATTGTCCTTAGAAGTCTAATAAGAGCAATATTTTGTCAATAAGTGATTCAGTGGTGGTCCACCCAAGACTTTACTCACTTTCCTAAATATCTCTTTCCCCCTTTTACCCAAACCTTTTACCTTCCAAATTATTTCCAAACCATTGCCTTCCAAATCTGTGTAAGCCAAGGTGAACTGAAATTTGTTGAGAACCTACTATGGATCAGGATCTGTTCATTTGCTTCATTTAATCTTTTCAATGCCACCATAGGATGTATTATCCCAGTATTACAGATGTTAAAATTCTTGCACAGAGATTTTAAATATCTTCCCCAGGGTCATGGAGCTGATAAATACTAGTCAACATTCCAGTCCTGAGTCCTAAGTCTATGCTTAGAAACGGAACACCTTTCCTGCCTGCCTCTTGTAACTGTCCTCAAATGACCTAAAAACACAGAGAAAAACAAATCTGATTAATTAAAATCACAATGTGAGTGGTTTATTGCATTACAAATAAATACTGCATACACAATTAACATGTTGGCATTATTCCCTGGCACAAAATGTCATGGAAAACCACTGATGTGTGCAGAAGCTCTACTCTCTAGTAGCTGCACTGCTAATTACTAGCCATGTGACCAAAAGTAAGTTGCTTAACTTCTCTGGGACCAGACCCCTCACTTCTAAATCAAAATCTCCAGGGTATGATCAATCCCCAACATTTTATAATTTTTCTATTTGTGTAGTTACTCATTTTCATTCCAGACATACCCTGTGTGCCTAGAAAAATTCCCCCCCACACACATCATAAGGTCACCTTCTCTTCCTCGCTATCATATCCTTTCTGAGAACACAGGTCCTCAGCAAATCACTTCCTTAACTGCCTAAGACCTTCTCCTTACACAAAGCTGCCATGAACATGGTCCACAGAACTAAATGGATAAAAAAAATTTCAACTCAATTGTATTTGGTTAGATGTTCACCATCTCCCTGTCTTTTCATAACCTAATTCTTCTGTCTATTATATTATAGAAAGGAATCATATCTTCCTGTCTGCAACTTATTAAGCCTGACAGCTAACAATAATAAGTATGAATTATCAGTAAGAGTATGTTGGTATAACCTTGTTAATGTTAACAGACATTTACTTAAATATGCCCAATTTGTCATGAATATGCAATCTATTATTTAATCATTGTCTTAATACAATGAATCTATTCTTTTAAAATCCAATTTTAATGTAAATACAAGAATTCTTAAAAGTATTGCCATTAAGAATGAAATGTTGTGCCCTTCCACTAGATATAAAATAAACATTGCAAGCAATGATTAAATGGTAATGTACTTAATCCCTTAAAATAATTAATAGGAAAAATTATTTAAGAAATCAAGAAATCACAATTTGTACTCCTGTTATAATCATTTCTGGAAAATGTTTCAAGGTTGATAATGAAATGAGTGACCTCAGGAGTGAACAGATCACTTCAAGCACAAACAGTGGTTAAAATAATTCTAAAACATTTCCCCACCAAAAGATGTGAAACTTTTTAAATAAAGCATATGTTTACTCATTTCTGACAGTTCTCCTTAGAGTGAGCAAAATGAGCATTAATTCCTCTTTTTGGTGGACCAAAATAGATGGGCATCTGTACAACCACAGTGAACTAGAAAATGTTCCATTTCTCTAATTCACAATAAGGTTTCATCAGGGCCATAGAAGCAGAGAACTCCTTGGTTCTGAATAAGCACCATGTAACTGGGTAGACAGGAACTCCAGAGCCCACGTCCTCTGCACCAAGACCCCACCTGTGACTCTGTGTCTCCGTCCAGGTTAAGCAGACATAAACTGGACCTATCCCTGCTCAACTCAAAAGCTTTTGCACTTTTTTTTTTTTTTTTTTTTTAAGATTTTATCTATTCATTTGAGTTAGAGAGAGAAAGAGAGAACAAGCAATGGGGAAGGGCAGAGGGAGAGAGAGAGAGAAGCAGACTCCCTGCTAAGCAAGAAGTCCGAGGCAGGGCTCTATCCCAGGACTTGGAGATCACGACCTGAGCTGAAGGCAGATGCTTAAACCGGCAAAGGTGCCCCAAGCCTTTGCACTTCCATCTCTGAGAAGAAAAATCCAAAATTTTCTTGGTTTTCAGGTTTTCTACATAATTTTAACAGCACCCTAGACCAAAACAATAACTAACAATTCAATTTATAAGGTATCCTGCACCCAAACAGTGTAATAAGCAATAACTCGTATCCTAACAACTGGGCAATTAAAAATATGTGTAAAGTGAAACAAAAGAATTCATTCTTAAATAACTGTAATTATTTAATTAATTATTTAAACTAACTGATTAATGAAGTTGAGGACTGCACAACTTCTCAAACCTTGGGATGGGAATGAGCCATGTCACCCTCATCTCCTCTTCCATGCTGATTTTCCTGTGGCTTTCTGCTTTTTATCAGAGCAACTTCCAAAACCCAGCTTTGCAAATGTATGAAGTGAGTGAAATAATGTGGCACAATCCAGCATTAAAACTATCAACTACTTCAAGCTAAGAGTCTGGTCAGTTTTCAACAGATGCTAAATATAGGTGTGTTTCCCTCAAATGTTTAATTATCTCCCCCTGCATCCCTGTGCATTCAGCACAGCATCCAGGGATCTGTTGTTGCCCAGTTTGGGAACCAGGATTCTGGTTGCTCAGCCCTTCCAAAGTTCCCAAAAAAGCTTGCCTTTTATCTCGGTTTACAGACTCTGAGTAAATAGACATGAAGAGCTTACAAATGAAAAATGAAAATTGTGCATCTTAATGTCATTTTCTGCTATAATAAGTTTGTGTACAGATTATTACCTATGATTTATGTGTAGTACATTATTCTATGATTTTAAAATGTATAATATTTCAACTCATTAATTGTCTAAACTAAAGCTTTTAATACCTAGTAAGAAATAAAATAATTTGGAAAGACACATAAAATATTTGCTTTTGATATTCCTTATACATATAATTTTTTACCAAAGGCTGTATATGCTAATGGCTTAGCAGAACAATATTATCTCATGAAATACTTTTTAATGTTTTTTTCTTTTTAAAAACTGACCCTGAAATCTTGGTAACTATTCTCTGTTTGACTAGAACAAGAAAGGCAAAGGTAGGGCTCATTTTTCCCTCTAACGTCTGCTGTCAAGCAGAGGGAAGAAGGAACTTTACTGTATTTGTTGATAGAGAAATGGAGGTATTCAGAGATTGAGGGACCTGCCCATGGTCCAAAGGCACATAGTTAATCACAGGTAGAGCTCTTAGCACTGTAAAATCTCATTTCATAGCTCTATTGTAGAAGATTGTTTCTGAGAAAAACTCCCTTGGGGAGAGGAAGAAAAAAAAAAGCCTAGCTCATTATTTGTAAAGGATGTTATCTGGGTTTTCTCAGGGAGTAAAAATAGGCTTGCATTAATCCAGTTGCACATGCCCATTATGGCTAAGTTAATTCACCCATATCCATTCATACTCAACATACGCGAGTAACTTAAAGTACATTATTAAACCAAGGACAGTGGACATTATAAAGACAAAACATGGTCCCCACCTTTGAAGAATTTATACTCTAAAAGCATAAGGAAATGTTAAATAATATCAAAACTTAAATGGCTGTACAAAATAGGACCAGATTAGAGGTCCTTTGGAAAATAAGTTACAGTATTTTAGGAAAAAAGAAAGATGAACTCCTATTTCCAAATAAAGGGAATGAGACATAAATGAGCCTTTGAAGAATGGGTAACATCTGAAAAGATGGAAATGCTCGAACTGGACATGGAGGAGAGAGTATGTTGTGTACACTGTTCAAACAAGGGAGGAGAATAAATACTGAGCGATCATGGGAAATGGAATAAGAAAACAAAGACCAGATTGGAAAAGACCTTACTCTGGACTTTCTCTGGCAAGCACTGAAAAAACTTAACTTTTTGACTGGGAAGTGACATTAAGACAGTGTTATACAGCTACCCATTCCTCTCTAAACTCCATTATTTCCAAGAACATAAATCAGCAAAACAGACTGCCTCAGTTGTCCAAGAAATCGGCTGCATGTGATTAAAACTACAGTATGTCGTCTCTTCATGATCTCTCCCCTCCAAATACACACATACACATGCACACACATTCAGACAACCATTTTCCATATCACTCAAGTTTGGCGCACACTTGCTATATATTATCTGCCTATGATACGATCCAAGAATATAATCCAAGCCGATAAAGTACATCAGCTTCCTATTTCAGCTTCCTATCCTCTAAAATGACCAATTTTCAAAGCACATCAGTCATTAATAAACCAACAGGAGGAACAGCTACCCTCTACAGAAACCATGTTTTAAAAAATGGAACCCCTAAAAGACCCAGTAAGTGCCCACTCCTGTGTTAGGGTCAGTGTTGTCTTGTACTTCACAGACAAACACAAAAATCCATCATTTGGTGTCTTAAGACAGTCACATGGTTGACCCAGTGAAAAGGATTCTAAACCACACTGGTCAAGAAAAATCATCCCACCTTGCTTCATATCGAATACATTGTGCTCTCACATTCAATCTAATACATTTCCCTTTTCTATCAGAGAAAGATTGTGAGCTTGCTGCCTTTGGTTTCCTCAGCTGAAAGAGAATGTTCATCATGCAAACTGAAAAGATTGGCTCTCAGGAATTTCTTGTCAGTTAGTGGGCCAGTGCAAATTATATTTGGAAAACATTGTCAGCCAGGTCCTGGAGGTCCTAGAGGCAGGAAGGAGGAGAGAGAGAGAGAAAGTTGGCCCTGTGAATACTGGGATTGTCAAGATGACTATAAGGTAACTGGTGGGGGGCAGATATCATGGAATCAGCATGAATACAAATCTAGAACAAATACTGGCCAACAGGAGTGAAGACGCTGTGTCTGAAATGACCAGACTAGAAGGAAAACTGATGCGTACTAGTTAAGTTTGCCAACTGAGCTCAACATGCAGAAGAACATCTTAGGGAACAGCGCCGCTGAACACATTAATGAGCATTTTCACAATTGGGATCTCTGCTCAGAGACAGCACAACTGAGAGTGTTCATTACTTGTGTGTGTGAAAACAAGTGAAAGGTGGTTATGAAATTAAGAGTCATCTCAGCGGGCGCCTGGCTGGCTCCGTGGGTTAGGGGTCTGCCTTTGGCTCAGGTCATGATCCTGGAGTCCTGGGTGGCACCCCGAGTGGGATGGAGCCCCCTGTCGATGGAGCCCTGACACCTATTGAGCCCTGGGATGATCAAGCCCCCTTGTGGGGCTCCCTGCTCAGCAGGGAGTCTGCTTCTTCCTCTCCCCCTCCTCCCTGCTCCTTCTCTCTCTCTCTCTCTCTCCAATAAATAAAAATTTTAAAAAGAAAAAGAGTTATCCCCAAAATGTCCCATAAACACTGTCCATTTTAAGGAAGTAGCCACCATTTGCAACTTTGTTCAGAAGTGCCTCAAAAAGTTCTTCAAATAATTTGACTCAAGTATAAATGCAAATGTCCTGTCCAAATATCACAATTAATTGCTTCTGAACTGTTCTTTCCACAGGATAATTAAAGTACTTTCAAAACCAAAAGCATTCAAGCGACCAGAGGAAAATGCTCATCTTGCTCCCCATCCGTGGTTCTCATTGCTCCTTCATTTGTCTTAGTTTACACGACACTTGTATTTCCAGGACGTTATGTAATGAACCATAATAAAATTAATTGTCTCCAGGCTGATGAGGTCATAGATGCTCAGTGTCCTTGATTTCCAGTTATCTTAGCAGAATTTCTTCCTCAGTTGTTCTTGCTCTATTTGGTGTCCTAATTCAAAAATGAACACCTTTGCTTTTGCTGTTTGCTTTCTGTTGGTAGCTTTCCATTAGCAAAAACAAAACAAAACAAAAAAACCAATATATTTGTTCTTATTATGCAAATGACATAATATAATTTCTGTGCTATCTGGCCAGATTTAAAGGGAAGTCAATAGTCATCACTAAAAAAAGTGTGTCAATTTATAAAATAGATCATAATATTCTTCATACACTTGAAAATTAAGTAAACATCAGCACTGGCAAAGTTAGATTGTCACAATCAAATGCTCTGGAATACAGCAATCAGTGACAAGTTAGCATTCTACTGTAGCAAGTTACAGTGCTCTAAAGCAAAGTAACACATTTTGTCACAAAGAAAAACAAGCTCTTCTTTTTCTCTAAGTTATTCCTACGCGGTTCCTAAGCTACAAAAGAGACATATTTCTGTTATGTAAACTGATCATTTGGAACAAGTTATTGATACTTTCATGCTTGAATGGATACATATACAAAGAGGAAAAGATTTCACTTCTACCATCAGTTAGTTATGAGGAATATAAATTGTGTGAAAAAAGGTTCTTTACATTTGCTCTTCGTTATACCTTCAACTTATTTAAACCGGAAAAAAATAAAAAACACTTTCTTAAGGGTAATAAAAGCATTCTTCCTCCTATTTACCATTAATTTCATGATTTATTTTTATTATTTTGTGTGAAACAATTCCTTATAAAAACAGGAATCCATATCAAGAATGGAATTAAGTTTCCTTTTCTCCAGCATGGTAATTGCCTTTACTACGATTATTATTGAAAGACTTAGAGATAATGGCTTCATGCAGAAAACACATGGACTGTTTTTGGTTTTATTGAGAAAAAAATAATAAAACTAACATACATCTGTTGATTCATTCCTTCCTCTACAAGCATTTATTAACATTTTGTGTCAGGCGCTATACTAGGTGTTATAAAGAGAAAGGAGTATAACACAGTCTTTTTCTTCAAGGACCCAGCAATTGAGTTTAAAAAGGAAAAAAAAAAAAACAAAACAACAACAACAAAAACCTCCTTGGAAGAAAGAGACATAAAAAATGACAATTTTTAATGGCAGGTTTAATAATGGAGATAGACATAGGATACAGAGAAGTACCTAATACAAACATAGAAGAAAAGAAAGTTTAAATGCATTCTTGAAGATGAAGATGTCTAAGCTGAATTTCACAGAATAAACAGGACTTTGAAGGCAGAGGTGTTCAAGGGCAGAGTATTCTAGGCAGCGAGCTAGCCAGAGGAAAGGCACAAACTTGAGAACAACATGTGTGCATCAAGAAATACAAGGAGCTCAGAGTTGCTGGAGTGTGGAGTAAAAGCAGGGCTGGGCAGGATATGGTAATGAGAGGAAGAGAGGTCCCAGATCACAGGGAGCCTGTATATCTCATTGAGGAGTCACATTTGCATATTAAAAAGATCATGTGACTCCATGAAGAAGCGCCTTGAGGAGCCTAAACTGTTATCAAGGAAAACGGTTCAGAGGCTATTGGAGTAACTCAGAAAAGATACGAGGAATTTAACTAGAGCTGTAGAAAAAGCTGGACCCCATGGTTAAATCTCAACTCTCTCACTAGGTAACATTACACAAGGTCCTCATCTCCCTATGCTTCAATTTCTTTCAATGTAAAGGTGGCATAATAATGCCTATAAGAATTACACACTAGGGGCACCTGGGTGGCTCAGTCTGTTAAGCGTCACACTTGGTTTCATCTCAGGTCATGATCTCGGGGTCATGGGATCGAGCCCCTTGTCAGGCTCTGCGCTCAGTGGGGAATCTGCTGGAGATTCTCTCTCCCTTCCCCTCTGCCCCTCCCCCTCCTCGAGTTTTCTCTCTCTCAAATAAAATAAATAAATCTTTTCTAAAAAAAAGAATTACACACTGTCATTCCATTTTGCAAATGAGGAAACTGATAACTGAATATAAGAATGAATTAGAGTGGAAAGATTAGATAAGTATAGAGAAGTTAGGACACGGTGGCTGATTTAATATAGGAAGTGAGAGAGGGCTGAGATTTAAGAATGACCCCATGTTTCAGTTTTGGAGACTGTCAACTGATACAGAGAACACAGGAAGAGGACATGGTCTGGTAAAGATGATAAGGTCTCTTCCTTATAATTGAATTGGAAATAGATTCAGATGAAAATGTCTAGCAAACAGTGAGATATACGGATCTTGAATGCAGGAGAGTGAGCAGGATAGGAGATGCAGATATGGGAATCATTAGCATTTGGGTTTTAATAAGAATAAAGGCAACTGATAAGACTGTGGTAGGCTGAATAATGCCCCCCACTCCACTCCCAAGGAATCTGTGCTGGTTTTTGTTTATTTTTTATCTGAGAGAGAAAGAGAGAAAATGAGCACGAGTGTGGGGGGGGGGGGCAGGGCAGAAGAAGAGGGAGAAGCAGACTCCCCGCTGATCAGGGAGCCCACTGAGGTGGGATTCCTTGATCCCAGGACCCTGAAATCATGACCTGAGCCAAAGGCAGACGCTTAACCAACTGAGACACCCAGGCACCCCGAATTTGTGCTGTTTTAATCCGCTAAATTTGTTGTTAATTTGTTACATCAGCAATATGGAAACCAACACAGGGAGAGATTACTGGGAAAATAGAAACAAAAATACTTGAGCAACACCACATTCTAAGAACAGCCCTCAGAGGAGAAAGAGGAAAATTGATCAGACAAGGGCCAGAAAAAATCAAGAGAATGTCAAGTCACAGAATTTTAGGAATGGAGGACAAAACAGTCAAACATGGCAGAGTGGTCTACTAATAATTTTTTATATGGACAAATGTATATCCCCCAACTACTCTGTCAAGTGATACTCAACCAGTAAAGGTCTTGGGTATCCAGTCAAATACTATAGGATGGCCGAGGAATTTGAACACATACAGGAGAAGAATCTGTAGAAGAAAGAGAAAAAACAAAACAAAAAGAAACAAGAACAAAGCCCTACAGTATAGAAAAATGCATAGGAAAAAAAAAAAAAACATTCAGGCAGCAACAATAACAACAACAAAAACACTGATGGGGAATAAGACCCCCAGATGCCCGAAATTCACTGTGAAAGGAGAAGAAGAAATAAGTGAATGTCTCAAAGACCTCAACATTAGTAAACATCACTGGAGCAAGATCAGGGGACTATAATCAGTTTAACCAGCTAGGTGGATAAGCTGGTGGAAAGTGGAAAATAGGTTCGGGTATGTAAGTAAGGTTTTATTTCTAGCTTTATTCTATGAGATTTTTTTTTAGTGGTGAAAATATTAGGACTTATTAGGTAAAGAAAAAAAGTCAAATCTGGAAACATAAAAAAAGATAAAAGATGGCAAATAATCATAGGATTAGTGGAAGAAGTACTTGTGGTAGAGATAGTTTTCAGATTAAGATCTTAAAAGAGGAGAGCTTAAAAGCAATAAATTCTTTTTTTTTTAAGATTTTATTTATTTATTTATTTGAGAGAAAGAGAGAGAGACAGAGAAACAGCATGAGAGGGAAGAGGGTCAGAGGGAGAAGCAGGCTCCCCGCTGAGCCAGGAGCCCGATGTGGGACTTGATCCCAGGACTCCGGGATCATGACCTGAGCCGAAGGCAGTTGCTTAACCAAGTGAGCCACCCAGGCACCCCAGCAATAAATTCTGTTTTGAAAAAATAAACATCAAAATATAATTCAGTCGTCTGAAAAATTAGTCCAACTCTCTATCAGTGATTTGTCAAGCCTGTAGCACCTGCGTCCACCAAAAGAAGCTCTACACAGGGTGTGGACACAGGGTGTGTATTTTCCATCAGCCTTGTGCCTTTCGTAACATTGGCGCCGCCCACTGTATTTCCAGCCCAGGTATTTCCCAAGCCATTGAGAAACGTTCTGCTTCTGTGAAGGAAAAGTCCGTATTATAACTTAAATTCCACAGAGAAGTTTAAGTATGTGAGTCAGTCCTCAAATTCATATCTAGCTACTCTACCCATGAAAACTCTACTTTGGCTACTAAACTCTCTTGAAAATATAAAGGACACCTATATACCAGCACACATAGAGTACTAAACAAAAGAAGAGCAACAGAGGAAAGAATAAGCATTTTGATACAAAAGATGATTGGCATAATGAATTACTTATAATAAAAGTGTATGACATAACCTCACTGAAGGCAGCAGAGGTGAAGAAAGTTTACCTAAGTAACGAAACAGCGTTTTTACAGGGATGCCTGGGGGGCTCAGTCAGTTAAGCTTCTGCCTTCAGCTCAGGTCATGATCCCAGGGTCCCGGGTTCGAGTCCCACATCGGGCTCCCTGCTCAGCGGGGAGTCTGCTTCTCCCTCTCCCTCTGCAGCCGCTTCCCCTGCTTGTGCTCTCTCGCTCGCTCGCTCGCTCACTCTAATAAATAAATAAAAATCTTAAAAAAAAAAAACTGTACATAAACACAGCACACTAGTCAGTGAATTTGTTTCTCATAGGAGTATCAGTTAATATTCTGAAACTATTTTTTATGTCTACTAGGATTGAAAAAAATAAGCAAATAAATGCTAGATAAATAGGATCTAGGTTTCTCACTATCAGAGAAAGAAATTACGAATAGCAGTCATGGGGGAGAGTAGGCTAGGATAAACTCTGTGGTACTTGATTAGAGTCAGAGACATCAGTATGAACTAATGTTCTGGATGGTCGGATGCATGGATAAGAAGACAGATTAGATAGATAGATGATCGATAGATAGATTACAGAGAGATGTTTATACATTTTTTAGTATATGTACACATATTCCCTAGCTCTGTCTAGGGCCTAGAGGTCGTGACACTTCAGTATCAATAAGCACACCCAGTGCTCAGATCTTAATGTTCTAAATACAATTTTCCAATAATGGAACTAAGGATCCTTGAAGAAATAACTGATTCTAGGGCTGCTATGGAAGAAAAAACAAGATGATTCTAAAGCATCTTCCAGCGCCAAAAAGAAAAAAGCACTGGAAAGGGAAATAAATAGGGGATATATAGGTCAAAAGAACACTGGAGCCAACCTAAAATAGCTCCCAATGGCCAACACCAGATGAATTTGAAGAAAAATGTATTTTTAGACTATAACCCAAAGTATAAAATAAACATTGATGATCCATACTGATATAAATTATTGAATAAATAAATAAATGGAGAGAAAATACATTTTCTTTTTCCAGATAATATAAGTAGATCTTCGCTCGCTGCACAAGATGAAACTTAATGTCCATCCTCCACAACCTCTCTACCATAGTACACATGTGTTGAGTGTGGACTGAGTTTAATCACCCACTTCCAAAGAACAGAGTATGAAAAGGGAAAAACAGGAACTTCACATGGAGAAATATGACAGATACCACCTCGTCCAAGCGACCAAGCTCAACATCAATCACCAATGTTAAGTCATATTGATATCATCTATCTCTGAAATGATATGACGAGGACACTGGACCTCTGTGATATTTGTCCCCCCAAACCATAATCCTTGCCTAATCATGTGAAAAACATCAGACAACCCAAACTGAGGGACATTCTACAAAATACTTGATCAGGACTCTTTAAAACTATCAAGATCATGAAAAACAAGCAAAGACTAAGAAATTGTCACAGATCTGGGGAATCTAAGGATACATGACAACTAAATGCAATGTGATATTCTGGATTGGATCCTGGAACAAAAAAAGGACATTAGTGGAAAAACTGGTGAAATCGAAATAAAGTCTGAAGTTTCTTTTATTTTTTTTTAGTTTTATTTTTAAATAATCTCTACATCCAACATGGGGCTTGAACTTCCACCCCAAGATCAAGAGTTGCATGCTCTACTATAGAGTCTGAAGTTTAGTAGCAGTAAAGTATCAATGTTAATTTCTTACTTTTAACAATTGCACCATGATTATGTAAGTTTTTAACATTAGGGCAATCTGGGTGAAGGGTATATGGGACTCTTGTATTATCTTCATAACTTTTCTATAAATCCAAAATTATCCCAAAGTAAATGTTTATTTTTTATTTTATTTTATTGTTTTTTAAGTAGGCTCCACGCAGGGCCTGAACCCATGACTCTGGGATCAAGACCTGAGCTGAGATCAAGAGTCAATCGATCAACCGACTGAGCTACCCAGACACCCCAAATGTTTATTTTTTATAAAGTTCGTTGGCAAGTTTTAAAATTCAGAGTTTAACATTTGAGATGGTGAAATGTGAGTACAGTGATAAGTGATTTTTTTAATGCCAAGATCTAAATATATTAACTCCATCATATCTACGACCAATAAAAGTCCGCCAAAATGTTTTGATGACCTATGGTAGCAATAAATTCTGTATTCTACTTTAAGTAGGCATTATGTTTATCTTACTATGAGATCTAGAAAAAGCCCCTCTCCGGCTATGATTAAAAGACTATTTCAAAAGAGAATATCCCATCTGTAAGTGAGGCTGTGTAAAGGGCAAAGTGTGAAGAGTATATTTAACATTAGGATACACTCTTCAGGATGAAACATCTTCTATGACTAGGCTTGGTTACTCTAACAGAGTATAACCAGCATTTTAAGGTACCATGTGAATAAGACGAAGAAGAGGTTCTGGGCTGTCATAACTCGAACGTTCCACCATCATGTAGACACTTTGTAAAGTTTAAACTACCAGTTGGGCAACGTACCACATAGGTGATATCTCTCCTTGCACCTACCTGCCCTTGCAGTGACTCTTACTTAGCCGCTCAAATTGAAGGACTTGGATCATCTATCCCCTCTTACCTATAATCTCATCCCAATGCTACTTTGTTTTTTCTCTACAAGATTCCTCTTTTCACTCTTAACCTCCCAAGTTTCCCCACCACGCCCTCCATGGCTACGGAAGTATGGTTAGCAATTGACTTATGTGCGCATCTTCACAGTGGCTAAAACCACAGCTGGCCCTACTTAATGTTGGTGAGGACATGGAGCAACTGGAAATTGCTCATATTATTGTTGAGAGTATAAAATGGGAGTTAAAAATATACCTATTCTACAACCCAGCAATCCCATTTTCAGATATTTAGCCACAAGAAATCGAAGTATATGTCTGCAAAAGATGTGTACAAGAATGTCCAGAGCATCCTTTTTTGTGATAGTCAAATACCATAAGCAACTAAAATATCCATCAGCAGTAGGATGGACAAGCAATTTGTGGTATACTTATACAACAGAACATTACAGTAAAAACTCACATTATTGATTCACCCAACAACATGGATAAACTTCAAAAATGCTATGCTGAGTGAAACAAGTCACATATGAAAAAAGCACATGCTATTTCTATGAAGTTCAAGAAGAAGCCAGGCTAATCTATAGGGATAGAAATCAGGATGGTTGCTGTAGGCAGGGGGTGGTCAGGGGGAAATGCCTTAAAATAGATCGAAGGGACATGAGGGGACTTCCTAAGGGGATGAAATGTTTGTATCTGGACTTGGATTGTTGGCCCCACAGATAAATATATTCTTCAGAAGTCATCAAACTGAAAATTTATCATGCATTTATAAAAACTTGATGATAAAAGAACTCATGTCTGTCTTATTAACTTAATATATACTTAATACCTATAATTAATTTACATATACTTTTTTTTTAAGATTTTTTTTATTTATTCATGAGAGACAGAGAGAGAGAGAGAGGCAGAGGGAGAAGCAGGCTCCCAAGGAGCGGGAAGCCCGATGCGGGACTCGATCCCAGGACCCTGGGATCATGACCTGAGCCGAAGGCAGACGCTCAACCATCTGAGCCACCCAGGTGCCCAATTTACATATACTTGATAACTAATGCATATTTAACATATAGGACACTACCTAGCTAAGAGTCAGTGTTCAATGAATAGTTGATTAATGAATGATTATCAGTACGATTTATTTAATTTTCATTGACATTGGGCACATAAGAGCAGACCCCAAATCCTTCCAACGCATGCTCCTTCCGACCCAGAGAACCCCTTCAGGTCTATCTGAGCATGGCTAGCTCAGCCTTTTCATTCACAGTGGTGGGAAGAGATATAGGAAATGAAAAAAACATCCTTAGCATATTAGTCATCTGGTAAAAATGGGAGACAGATGGAAAAGGAGACAGAAAAAGGAGGAGTGGGAGGAGGAGGGATAGGAAGGGAGAGGGAGGAAAGAGAAGGAATGGGGAAAGAAAGCTAGGACGAGGTATTTTATCTTAAGGAAGGCTATAAAAGATCTCTTTAGAAGTACCATTTTATGCTGTACATGAAGATGCATAATCAGTACAATAATTCAGGGTATCTATATAGTAAATGCAAAAACTCAAACTCATTATTTGGCAAGAAAAAATTATATACATCCACTAAAATCCAGATCATTTGGAAAGAAGAAATACTTCTTCCAGAGTTGTTTTTTAAAATATTTCAATTGCTAGTTAAAATTTGTAACCTTTACATTATTATAAACTCATCCTCCCTTCCCAACCGCAGCACCAATGCAAAAATAAAATTAGGCAGCTGCTTGCTCCCATAGAGCCCAAAGTTAGCGAGCTTCCTTATAATTTAGCCCCATCTTGTGGTAGTCTAGCAAACTGTGGCTAAAGGCTCTCACTGTCCTATTGTGTTTTTGAAACTGTAGGCATAAGTTATGTTTAAGCCAAAAGAAACCGGGCTAAAAGTGATTGGAAAAAGTGAGTGAGCTAGGCAATAGAGACATTCACGGGTGTCTATCAACTATTGTGGATTCCTTGAACAAACCACTTCTCACAGTATAACTGTTTTCATAGAAGACCAGTCTCAAAACAAGTCTTCGCGTAACTTTTTGGTTTTGGGCTCAGCAAACCAAAAGTCAGCCCAAAAGGCATCTCCAGGAACTAGATAAGGAAAGTTAAAACATTCAAAAAGACCAGAAATGTGTTGGTCTACCATCTCTCCAGCCATTATAACTTTGGAGTGACAGTTTGGGGCAAAGATTCCTGCTGATCAGTGACATTCAGCTAAAAGATGAAACTGAAACTTACTTCTTTGATTTCCTTTTTTGCATTCAAAATTATGTGGAGAAATGCATTTTTTACTGTCTTTTGGCAATAAAAGCGCTACAGTTTTTGGAAGTGCCATTTAAAAATGTCTTCAGCCTGACCTTTCAATGCTAAATGAAACTTGTTCTATGCAATCCAAAATAGATATTTCTTTCTATCTAATTTAGATAGTTAACCACACTATGCTTCTGAATATCATGATTACTCATATATAATTATCAGAATGAGATTTACTCATACACGACCATATAGCTGAATGTGATTAAATTAGGTACTTCAGTAATTTACAAAATTATTTATATTTGGATCTGTGTCAAGGTGGCCTGCAAATTCAAGCATGAGGATAATGTGAGTTATGAACATACTTTAATATTGCCCAGCATTTGATTTACTGCACCATTGAGACAATATAATAACACACAGTCCAAGAACCCATTTCATATATTACCATTTCATTTAACTTTAAAAGGAAACATATGTAGCTAAATATAAATGACACAACCTTGGAGAAGCAGAGACACTTTAATTTAACGTAATAATATAGGTTCTTATAATATACTCAATTACTTTGTAGGTTGGGTAATATTTTCATGAGAATTAAATGACATACTTAATCATACATTTTCACAGATGTTTTATTTCTAATTGATCATAATTCATGTATAAATGTACTAAGCATCCATACTTTAAAAGGTACCCACCAAAAAAGCTCTGCTGAAAAAAGAATAATTTTGGAATATAAAGATTCTTCTTTACCAGCTTGACGCATTTAATTATCCTTTGGAGGATTTCTTAAAATAAGATAAATCATAAACACAAAGTTGTACAGCTTCTAACACTTCTTTTCCACTGGATGATATAATTCCCATAAACTTCTCCTCACTAAATTTTATCCCAAATAACACTATTGGACATTCACTTCCATAGACCAATGAATCGATTAACTAAATGTTGTTCTGGAGAGTTAATAAACAGTCCGGTAACTATAGTTAATAACACTGTATCGTATACTCGAAATTTGCTACAAGAGTTGATCTTAAGTGTTCTCACCATACATACCAAGAAAACCCCTTAACTTTGTGAGGTGATGGATATGTTAATTAGCTTGATTGTGGTAATCATTTTACAATGTATATGCATACCAGAACATTACCTTAAATTATCTTAAATATACAAAATTTTTATTTGTTGATTATAACTTCAATAAAGTGGAAGAGAAAAAGTGGGTCACAGAAGATCACATAGTGTATGAATGCATTTAGATGAAGTGTCCAAAACAGGCAAATTTATAGAGATAGAAAGTAGATTAACATTGCCTAGGACCAGGGTGGGGGAGGGGAAAGGGACTGACTGCTTATGGGTAGGAGGTCTTTTAGGGTTGAATTGTATACTTCAAATGAATTGTATAGTATGTGACATATTTCAACAAAGTGATAAAAATTAAGGCTTTCTGTTTTTTTAAAAAATGAATGAGAATTTTGATTTCTACATTTTAGACATCTTTGATGTGTGTGTATGTGTGTGTATGTGTGTGTGTGTGGGTGTGTGTGTATTCCCACTGACTTCCATTTTGCAGGTAGGTGTAATTCTTCCACATTTCACTCTCCCTGAATATATATAGTAAAATCCCTTTTCTTTTCCCCTGGCCCCTTGGTTCTACCCTCATCTCTCTTCATTCATCCTCTGATTCTCTTTCTCTTCCTCCATCTCTCTTCCCTGTTTTTAATTCCTTTCTTTTCCTGGCACATGGTAAAAAAATAAATGGTATAATTCCTCTATCTCACTCATTCCATCTTTCTTTTTCTCTTGACAGTCCTCTGTTTTTTCTTAATTGCCCACACTATAAAACTGACTTAATAAGTGCAGTATATATGTGTATGTTAATTAATTACATATTAAAAATAATTTTAATGATAGCTCAGTACAGAAAAAATATATTAACACTTAGAGCTTCTGATTATAAAGTATTTTTAAAATACTTTAAAATTATATCTGTACAGTCAATTCTCATTACTTGTGTTATTCATGGTAAATTTGCTAGGAACACTGAATTAGCAAATGCTAAACCATTGCTCCAAGGAGAAATCCAGTTAGGTTCCTATGAGCCTCTGGTCACAACATTTTCGTCAACTGAACAACATATAACTTTTTTTGGTTGTTTTTGTTTAAAAATATATTATTTAATATATATTGTTGATTCATTAACATTGAACTCAGGCCAACAGCCAACTCACACTTGGGTAAAGCCTATTGAACACATCTATACTCCCCATGAGGGCATAGCACAGTGTTTGTGAGTTTAGAAACACTAGACAGCACTTTTGCATTACACTTGGAAGCTATTTTAAACAGCGAAATCACCAAAAAAAGCACAGAAATATGAAAAATGTGGCTACTAAACAGACTGAGAAAAAAGACCTTTGTTTATAACATGAGAGGGGAAACAAGAAGGCAGAGCACCATCTCCTTCAGCCTCAGCTGGAAACATGCACCACGGGTAAGTCAAATTTTTCACTGCTCTGTGATGGCGAAAAGTGCCACAAGTATTAGTGCGGGGCTTACAAATAAATTTTAGTGAGCAAGTGAATTTGCAAACACAGAATTAACAAATAATGAGAATCAAGTATATTTTGTTTGCAAAGACATAAAATGTTCTGATTAATAAAATGTGTTTGAGTATAAAAACTTTACAATAATATTCTATGGGTAAATGGAATAAAAACACAAGTCTAAAGAAAAGAGTGATGTATAATTTGTGATTTTTTTTTAAAAAGATTTTATTTATTTGTCAGAGAGAGAGCACAAGCAGGGGGAGGGGCAGAGGGAGACGCAGACTCCCCGCTGAGCACAGAGCCCAGACATGGGACTCAATCCCAGGACCCTGGGATCATGACCTGAGCCGAAGGCAGACGCTTAACTGACTGAGCCACCCGGCGTCCCTGTAATTTGTGATTATTAAAAAAGAGCTTGTCCATGCGTTTGGCAAGTGGATAATAATCACAATCACAATATACTATCAGATGCATTCAGAAAACCACTGTAATGGCTTTCTAGTTAAAATGGAAACATCTACAATATGCTGGAAACTTTACATTTGTAACTCTTGAAACTTGTGATGAAAAGTTTTATATATCCACTTAAATTTTACAGAGCCGCTTCCTGCACTGAAAAACGCATGAAGGGGTGCGCAGCTGTTCAAAACTTCTAGAATGTACATGACCAAAATGTTTGAAAAGGAGCCTTGAACCTGACTTTGAAGCTGCAGTGTCAGAAAAGCTACGCGCTATTGGTCGAGTCATTTGTATTCTCAGACTCACAGTTTCTTCCTATTATGGGAACAAAATATTTACCTGAAGAAATTATTCTGATGAGTTAAATACGACAAGAAAATTCTGTATAAAAGTAGAAATTGTAAGTGTAATTAACATTAATAATGAATAATCATATAACAGCTATGTGATGCTGCGACATTGGTTATTCAGAGTTGCCTGTGGTCTAAGCTGCCTGGACTCCTAGGGGCCCCGGAAGGCATTAATAAAAGCTGGAGAACTGCTTTTCACTATTTTCAAAGAATGATTCATGGAAATTACACTTTATGTCTCTAAAACGTCAACAAGACCCTAACTAAAACATCACTCTTTTTTTCTTTCTTAGTGATAATTTTAATAACTGATCAGAACTTGTGAGTTATGGCTGCTATTATTAATTAAAATGGGAAGAAATTTTACTTCGTGCATACAGCTTCATAGACAACAATTTTCAAAACACGGTATGCTTGATGGAGACAAGAAACAAAAGAGATTTCCTGGGCGCCTGGGTGGCTCAGTCAGTTAAGCATCTGCCTTTGGCTCAGGTCATGATTCCGGGGTCCTGGGATCGAGCCCACCCCCCCTCCCCCCGCATCGGGCTCCCTGCTCAGCGGGAAGCCTCCTGCTCCCTCTGCGTGCTGCTCCCTCTGCCTACCCCTCCCCCTGTTTGTCGCTCTCTGTCTCTCTGTCTCTCTCTCAAAAATAATAAAATAAAATCTAAAAAAAAAGAGAAAGAGAGAGAGATTCCTAATGATTACAATATAGGAAACCCTTGATAATCCAGAGTTACTGTTTTAAAATACCAGAGACCCGCCAGGATTTTGCCACATCTCCCTTAGAGCTCTCTCCAACACACACTCCAATGAAAAACGATGCTTTGTTGGGCAAAGAGTAAGCCTTCTAAAATGTAAATGAAGACAAATCTGTGGCTATTTATAGCAAACAATAAGCTGGTGGCATGTAATTAATTGCACACAGTAATGAGGAGATGCTTCTGTAGCTCAGGAACACTGTTAAGACCATTGCTTCCGCAGCCGGGGGAGACCATATCACTGACTCCCATCTGGCTCATAGAAAATGACCCTCAGCTCCTAGCGCACAGTGTGCATCCTCACAGTCTTGCAAACGTACTTGCCCTCAGCAACAAAACTCACTTGGCCAAAAGCACAGAAATAGTGCAGCAGATTATAATCAAGCTTCTGGGTCCCAGGCTCGAGGTTGGTAACGCTTCTGTCTTGCTTTTGTGCTTGCCCTTATTTTTGTTCTGGAAGCTCCTTAAACCTGCGCCTGTTCCCATCCCAGGAATGCAACACTTACATACCAACTTGCGCGTTAAACACAGTCATTAACGTGATCAAGGGAGATACACGACTATCAAGAAACTATTCTCGGTCAGTTTCACACAGAGCCCTTTATTAACGCCACATTTGGGTCAGGCTTATTAAAGACACAGACTAAGTCAGCGCTCTGCCACAGAGCATCTCTAGGCTGCCAGGCCCATGGTTCGCATTTGAGGAGTAAGATTCAGTGTTCACCATCAGTCACAAGGGATAACCCTACACCAGAGGCCGCATGCAATACCCCGGTGATCTTGGCATCACGATACTCATCCTCCTCACTCCAGGATCTTCCTCTCACTGCCATTCACTCCAGCGTGGTGTCAAACTGATAACAGACCTAAATGAAAACCGCTCTTCTACAGGAGGTATTTTATTCATTTCTTTCTACAGATAAGGAGCTTGAAGTGTGAGAGAATAAAGGGAAGTTTCTCAGGTTCTATTTGTGGTGATTACAAGCACAAAAACTCAGCTGGCTTCAGCCGGGACTCAATGTGTTCCTCCGGAGACATCCTCAACCTCGTCCTAATAACCATCACCAGAAAAGAGGCCCAACATAAAAGCGTGAGGAAAGCCACTGAAACAACCAAGGAGCCAATCCTACTAACGTTAGGCCGGTTTCAAATCTCCAAGGCACTGACCTCAGATAGTCTCACTCTTGCTCCAAGCAATACACAGCAAATCTGAAAATGAGCAAGAGCAAAGAGAAGCAGTATGTGCGTGGTCCATCCGACAAAGCAGTGGTGACCAGACATAAGCCAGCAGAGCCTGGTCTGGGGAAGAATGTAGAAAGTTTTGTACATTTTAAAATTCCTAGTCCTGGGGCACCTGGGTGGCTCAGTCGTTAAGCGTCTGCCTTCGGCTCAGGTCATGATCTCAGGGTCCTGGGATCGAGCCCCGCATTGGGCTCCCTGCTCCGCGGGAAGCCTGCTTCTCCCTCTCCCCCCTGCTTGTGTTCCCTCTCTCGCTGTCTCTCTCTCTCTCAAATAAATAAATAAAATCTTTAAAAAAAAAAATTCCTAGTCCTGAATGCATGAGAATGCTTATCATCCAAAAATCGAGGTTTTTTACACCACAAATCTGTTCCCCATTTTATATACATGACAACACTTCACCTTTGCAGCTACCAATTATGCCTTGTTTCTTCACCAATCCACGTCCTGCTTTATTCACAGCAAATTATTCCCACCTTCTCAGCAATTATTTGTATTAGGTTAATAGATCCTTCCCCAGCCTAGCTATCCTTCTACAATGTTAACGTTCCTTTTAAACTGTAATTTGGCATTTAGTAAAACTTGACTTCTCTGCTACACAGAAACAAAATAATAACTACCATTTCTACCTCTTTTGGGTCCTGGACCCAATTCCAATGCCTGGGGCGGGGAGGGGTTCCCACAATGCCAACAAATGATTCAGGGACACCAGAAGGGTGTTCAAGGAGACTTCAACTCAATTCTGACAGTATCCACCTGCAGAGAGCAGCAGGTTCCACAGGTGAAGGGCTCACTCTGACACTTTAGACACCAGTTACAAGCCCACGCTTGTCCCCTGTGCTTCTGACCTCCTGGCTATAGACTGGGGGCTCCTACAACCCCAACCCTGGACTTCAGATGCCAGCCCCAAGTCCAGGTTTTTACCTGGCAGACTGGCGATACATCAGAGGTTCTCACGACCCCCTTCTTGGGCTACCTTAATTTGCTAGAGCAGCTCATAGAACTCAGAAACATTTTACTATGATACTCGATCACCAGTTGATTATGAAAGGATCTATCTCAGGAGCAGAGAGGCATAGGGCAAGGTATGGAGAAAGGAGAGGAGCTACCATGCTCTCCCCAGGCACACCGCTTCCCTCCGAATCTCCACAAGCTCATCCACCCAGAAGCTCTCTGAACCAAGCCGTTTGGGGTTTTTATGGAGGCTTCATTGCACAGATGTGGTTGATTAAATCACTGGCCATTGGCAACTGATTCAACCTCCAGTCTCTCCCCTCTGCAGGTGGGAGGTAGGGGGTGAGGCTGGAAGTTCCAACCCTCTAATCACGTGGTTGGTTTTCCCGGCAACCAGCCCCACCCTTAATGGGGAGCCAAAAGTCACCTAATCAACATAACAAAAGACATCTTTATTGCTCTCATTACTTAGGCAATGCCGAAGGTTTTAGGTGCTCTGTGCCAGAAACAAAGACCACACATACATTTCTTATTATAAATCCTAATAGCCTAGGGCCCTTACTGTGTGCCATTCAGTATGCTAAGTGCTTTACAAGAATTCTCTCTTCTGATGCTCAATTAATCATTATGATCTCAGCTTACCAAAAAGGAAATTGAGGTGCAGGGAGCTTAACCAAATCCTTCAGTAACTTACAGCCACTGAAGAGCCAAGAGACAAATTCGGGTCTCTTTGACTCCAAAGCTTTTGTTACAAAGTGATGCAACTGAGTTGATACCAGTGAAATATGCCATTATATTTGGTAAACCACATTATAATATATACCATCTTATTGCCTTATTTCCTTGGTTCTAAGGAATGTTTTTTCCCTCCACATTTTCAAGTTTGTGCAATCAGGATATCTCCTAAAACTGGTGTGGACGTCTAATGTAGCTGTGTGGACTTGCTCCCCCCCCAACACCCTGGCAAAAGAGCTGTTATTTAGGAAAAATCGCATCTTACAATTAAAGTAGAATCAAGGCAATATCTGATTTATGTCTCGTTGTTTCCAGGTCTCACCCCCGTCTGCCTCCAGATGAAAGCACATCAGTCATCATCATCGTCAGTATGGATTGCCCCATCCAACTCTGGCAATACCTCAGCCCTCTGGAAAGCGCCCCAAGGGTGTTCACGCTCGTGTTCACCAAGTTCTCCAGAGCTAGGCGCCAATACTGCCCATCTGGGCAGAGGCACAGCTTACAGCCCCATGTTTCCCAGATGCCTTTGCTAAAAGAGCTTCTGTAGCATCTACCTGGAGCTCTCTCTCCGAAGAGTCTGACCACTGGGCCAAACACGGACACATCCTGGCCTCCCTGCCATGCCTAACCACAGATGCTCCTGCAGAAACTTCCTCCCATTTTTGTTAGGAGATAAAAACGTAAAGCCTTTGCAGCATTATTCACAGACATTTATGGAAACAACCTAAATGTCCATCAATGCATGAATGGATAAAGAAGATGTGGTGTGATAAAAGCCCCGAGAAGCAAGGAAATCCTGCCATTTGCAACCACATAAGTGGACCTTGAGGAGATTATGCCAAGTGAAATAAGTCAGAGAAAAAAACACCGTATGGTATCACTTACATGTGGAGTCTAAAAAAGCCAAATTCATAGACAGAGGGTAGAGAGGTGGCTATTGGTGGCTGGGAAGGGAGGGAAAGGAGGAGATATTGGTCAAAGGGTTCAGAATACCAGATACAAGGTAAGTTCTGAGGATCTAGTGTACACTCTGGCGATTATAGTTAGTAACACTGTGTCATATACTTGAAAATTGCTAAGAGGTACCTCTTCAATGTTCTCACCACAAAAAAGAAAGAGTAATTAAGTGATGTGATGGGGATGTTAGCTAATGCTACAGCAGGAAGCCTCTGCCGTATAGAAGCATATCAAATCAACACACTGTACCCCTCACGCTTTCACAGTGATACTGGGCAACTGTGTCTCAATGAAGCAGGAAAAAAAAAACTCTTCAAACTTTCCTCCCCAGGAAGTTTATTGTTCAACCCTTTAGTCGTGTTTCCTTCTATTAAACCCTCAAAAAGCTTTTGAGATTGGATGCCCCCAAATTATTCGAGGAAGCAGTTTGGGAAAGGACTCAGTTGTCTGGCAAGGATCCAGTTGGAACTGGTAAGGGTTTCCTGACGAAAAATCCCTTTATTAGAAGATCCCTTTGTAAGATATAAATAACATAATTCCTCTGCTTAAAGCTCTATTTTGTATTCCCATTACACTTAGAACTCAAAGCTCCTACTGCACAAGTCAGGACAGGCCTAAGATAGAAGGAAGGTGCTCTAACCTTATCCTCCACTGTCCTCCCCAAATCCCCACTCACCCCACTCAAGCAACTCTCACCTCCTTGCTGGTCCTTAAACATGGAAAGTTTGTTCACCCCTCAGAGCCTCATTTCCTCTACCTGGTGCCTTCCCCGCCCCCCCTCCCCCCCCAGTGCAATGTCATAGCCTAGTGTCATACTTCATCCAGGTCTCTGCCCAAATATGTCCTTTTAAGAGAGGTCTTCTGTTTCCACCACACATAAAAAACACCTCCTGCCACGTCAGTGAATGTCCCTGTAACTTCCTTACTTTTTAGAGCCTTCATCACTATCTGAAATTCTAGCACATCTTATATCACGTGAGAGCAAAACACATGTGTTCATTTGTTTATTGTCTGCATCCCTCCTGCCCCCATCCAATCTAGTCTTGTCCGTGTCCCCAGCTCCAGAGGTACTGGTTGCACGGAGACATGAGCTCATGGATCGTTGTTTATTGTATTAGCTGCTTTGGGAAAGGCCATCCATACACGTCTTCACCATTTCAGGCACAGGAAACTGTCGTGCAGGACAATTGCAGGAAAGACCCCCAATTCGGGCCGACTGGGGATGGAATCTTGGCTCTTCCAATTACATGAGCTTGCTGCAGGGCCCTTAACCTCGTCATAGCCTCGGTCTCCTCTTTAAAAAATGTGGATAATAACAATGATCTACTAAGCCTGTTACCAGGATTAAATTACATTTTCTATGAAATCCATGTTCCACAAAGGGGGATTTTTATCTATTTCTTCCTAGCCTCGATTAGCCCCTGGCAACTGTCTATCAGGGATCTTCACTGAATGCTCTGAATGTTCAACTGAATGAGCATGCTGTGGTGCCCAAGATGTCCAGGAAACGTATCAGAGAATTCCCTCCCCGTCCTCTTAATGTCAGACAGAGAAAAGTCAGAACATCTGAAGGAGAATGTTCCTGATGAGGAAATTTTGCAAAAAAAAAAGTAAAAACCTACGAAAATGACCAATATGTTATGGAAATTATGAAAATTCTCAGTGCGGAGGCCAAAAATTCTTGTCCTTGTCCTCTGGGGACTTTCCAGCCTACTTTTTTTTTTTTTTTTCCAGCCTCCTTTTTAGGCAGAATATTTTCTGGTAACATAAATATTGAAGACTCTAAGATTCACGTATACTTGGCACACTCACTATCAGCATTTGTGTTACTTACCTGTCGAGTCCTGTCCTCTCTAACCTCCAACCCCAGCCCTGCGTCCAGTCAGACCAGCACACCTCCCTAAACTTTATCCCACAGATCCCTGTGGCACTGATGGCCGGAAGCCAATGTCAGGTACCAAGTCACCTCCTGGGTAAGATCGTCACAAAAGGCATGTGGGAAGGGTCTGGCATGGCCATAAAAGATACGTCAGGTCCTTTTAAATACTGTGGTCTATAAACTCAAAGAATGTGTTGAGCCATTTAGAAACACTTAAACGAAACTGTGAGTAGGGAAGGATAGTGTGAGAAGAAGCAATAATTTAGGGGCGCCTGGGTGGCTCAGTTGGCTAAGTGTCTGCCTTCAGCTTAGGTCAGGATCCCAGGGTCCTGGGATCGAGCCCCATGTCAGGCTCCCTGCTTCTCCCTCTCCCTCTGCTTCTCCTTCTCCGTCTACTGCTTCCCCTGCTTGTGCTCTTTCTCTGTGAGAAAAGAAAGAAAGAAAGAAAGAAAAGAAAGAAAGAAAGAAAGAAAGAAAGAAAGAAAGAAAGAAAGAGAAAGAAAGAAAGAAAGAAAGA
>NC_058413.1:106403458-106421670 GCF_002201575.2 Neomonachus schauinslandi | reverse complement strand
AAAGAAAGAAAGAAAGAAAGAAAGAGAAAGAAAGAAAGAAAGAAAGAGAAAGAAAGAAAGAAAGAAAGAAAGAAAGAAAGAAAGAAAAGAAGCAATAATCTAATGCTAAAGTTGACTATTGTCCCTTTAACAATAAGGATGACTGCAAATATCAGTTCAACTTTCCGAAGTTTTCTCCCCTCTGGATAACTTAACCATTTTAGTCTTCATTCCCCTTCTTCAATGTAACATGTGCTTCTGCAGAGGGAAAAAGGAAAGCTGTGCTCTTTAGGGAAAGTACTTAATAAGGATGACTTACAGAAAGAAAATCATGTAACCAAACAAACACTTAGTGTGACTCAGATGGATGTGAAGCCCAGTTCTCTCTGATGGATGCACGCCATCTGGCTCATCAGGCACCAGGATCTATAGCCCAAGCAAAGATGGTAAAGGACAGGCTGTACAGCATGATAGACTTGGGCAGCTGGGAGGCACTTTGGTCATTAAGTAAATATTCATTCTTTTAAACATTTTTGTAAAAGCAGTACTAATAAAAATTACCATAAAACAAACAAAAGAGAGATCTTGTCAATATGCATGCAAAATTTTAAGTAAGTATAATATAGCAGAATACATTTTATATTATTCATTAGCATATAGGATAACCATTTTTCCAAGTGGGTTTTACAATTATCATATCTGGTTAATACATAAGGTTCCACTGAGAAGAGGAATCATAAATTATGTAACTCCCCTCTTCTGGTAGACAATTCAGATCATTTCTGCTGTATCCTTATTTAGAGTAATGTAAGAAATACCCATGTGAAGATAACTTTTAATGCTTTCATGTGAATTATTTATAAATGTTCAATATTCATTTTAAATGATTCACTCATTTTTCCAAGAAGTGTCTATAACTTACTATTTTGTTCAAAGTACGAACAGCCACACTTGCTCGAAAAGGATTTCTGTAATGACTTTCATCATTTCCTAATGTGTCATAAAACTGGCAGGGAATGTGCTCTTTAAAAAAAAAAAAAATCTCTGATATCAAGAACCCTGAAAAAATAGATTTCCTCTGTCCACAAATTTCCCTGTGTCTTTCTCTGCTCAGGCTGCCATAACAAAATACCACGGACTGGATAGCTTAAACAGAAATTTATTTTCTTACGGTTCCAGAGGCTGGTAGTCCAAGGTCAAGGTTCTGGCCTATGTGACTTCTAGTGAGGGATGCTTCCTGGCTTGGAGAAGGCCACCTTCCTGCTATATGCTCTTACAGCCTTTCCTTGGTTGCGTGCACGCAGAGAGAGGGAGCTCAAGAGAGCAGTCCAGGACCTCTTCTGCTAAAGACACCAATCCTATCGGATGAGGGCCCCACCGGTAGGACCTCATTTAACGTAATTACTTCCTTCCAAATCCCGTTTTCAAATACAGCCACACTGGAGATCAGGGATCTAACATATGGATTTGAGGGGGACACACGCATTCAGTCCCTAATATTCCACCCATAGGCAGGACTGTTGAATCGTGTTAGGCAGAATTATGACCTTGCTATTATCTGCACCTGGAGATTAAGTATGGCTTAAGAAAAGGTGTAGGGGTGCCAAATTGCGACCACTGAATGCCCATGTATTTGGTCAAACATTACTCTGAATGTTTCTATAATGGTGTTTTGGGATGAGGTTAACATTTAAATTGATGAACTAAGTAAGCAGATGGCCTTTCCTAATGTAGGAGGGTCTCATCCAATCAGGTGAAGGCCTGAATAGAATAAACAGATGACCCTTCCCCTTCCCCCCCCTACACCCCCACCCCCCGCTGCCCAACAAAAGTGAATTCCTCCTGCCTGACTGTGTTCAAGCTGGGACACTGTTTTTTTTTCTGCCTTCAGACTTGAAATGTAACATCTGTTCTTCCTGTGTCTCAAACCTGCCCACTTTCAGACCCAAACTACAACATCAGCTCTCCTGAGCCTCAGCTTGCCCACTGTGGATCTTGGGACTTATCAGCCTCCATAATGGCATGAGATAATTCTTTAAAACAAATCTCTTTATATATGTAAATATGTGTGTGTATATCTATCTACCTATATATATATACATATAGATACACACACACACTCTATTGGTTCTGTTTCCCTGGAAAACCCTAATATACCCTTTTGTCAAGATGCTTCGTAAAACAGATAGAAACATCTTCAAATTTAAACTGAAACCTGCCTTATTTAAGAAGCAGGTGTATTAGTAACTAAGACTGAAATATAATGCCACAGCTCTGGGGTCAGGAAAACTCTGGATGCATAAATAGTCAGCTCTGAAAAAGAACCATGGTAGATTTTTCAGAATCTGATGGAGTTCTATTCAGGTGCAAGTCTTCCACTTAATTTTACCCATAGCAAGACCCTCAAATTATTTCAAATGAAGTGTCATAACTAGACATGACCTCATGAATATTCTAAGATAAACCTCAGCTTTGGAGGTGTGCAAAGCAAAAAATTGACTAAGCCCTGGCCTTTGTTTTCTTCAAGAACAAACCCTAAGAATTTATCCCCTCTGCCTATTCCAACAGAATACCAAAGGTTAAAAAATATGTATTTTTACACTTACATACACACATATATATGAATTATTAAATATTAGTGGATTTTGAGGTATTTTAGAATATATAAGTATATAAAATTATATATATTCTCTATTTATTATATATTATATATAATTATACACATAATTATATATAATATATATTATATATAAAATTGAGAATATATAAATATATATGTCCCCTCTATATTTTTATTATATATATAATATATGGTATATAATAATTATAATATATAATTATATATATTATATATATAAAATTGAAAATGAAATATACTTGCTACCTCCTTTCTAAAATTACATTATAATATATATAATATATAATAAATATATAGAGAGAGAGGGAGAGAGAAAGCCCACATTAGAAAAATAAACAACTAAAAGCATCTTTTTAAAATTTCCACATCAAGAAAGGAATGAACACTACATTTATTCTATATTTTAGCTTCAGAGCCACAGATCACCTTTGGTAAAGACAAGGAACAACTCTAAAACTTAGAGAGAGGGGGAGCTTTAAAGTCATCTTCTGGGGCACCTGGGTGGCTCAGTCGTTAAGCGTCTGCCTTCGGCTCAGGTCATGATCCCAGGGTCCTGGGATCGAGCCCCACATCGGGCTCCCTGCTCCGCGGGAAGCCTGCTTCTCCCTCCCCCATTCCCCCTGCTTGTATTCCCTCTCTCACTGTGTCTCTCTCTGTCAAATAAATAAATAAAATCTTTAAAAAAAAAAAAAAAGTCATCTTCTTTTCTATCTTCTGCCTGCAAGGAAGGTCAACTTAAAATTATTAGGTCTTGGTCGTCTGATCTTTCTGACTCACAAGTCAGGAAGAAGGAAAAGTTTGAAAATATTAACAAAGAGAAATTCTTTTAAGGGAAAAGCCATTAGAATATGGAAAATGGTTTCTGTAGATTTGAGGGTGAAGAATAGAGGCAAAACCACTTCTTTTGAAAATGCTCTGCTCACTCCCAGAAAGAGACTCTTCGGTCACCAGTGATCTCTGAAATATACACCCACAAACATCCTGTGAAATGTGTCAGATAATTTTATTGTCACCCTCTGGACTCAGAGAACATGCAATCACTTATTCTTTTATTGATACATGAACTATCTATTTATTCAACACATATTTATTCAACATCTTCTTTTCTTTCTTCCTTTCCCACATTCAAAATTCTAGAACCTTCCATCACCAGCACACCCCCAACACCACCAGCTAATGCCAGGGTGATTTTAAAGACCTATTTACAGACTTCCTCTCCCTGAGGTGTTCTAAGTTCCAAGCATGAGCTTCAACATCTCTTACCCAAAATGCGCGTGCGTGCGCACACGCACGCGCACACACAGAGCCTCCCAGGTCTTCAGCTCTTCAGCTAGGTTAATATCTCTTTTGTGAAAGACTATAAAAAATTTACCCATAGGGGAACATAGGAATTCATAAATATTAATTAACAGATTATGCGGTATTTTGGAAAAGGGATGATAGCAAGCATATTCGACACACAACGAATACCACCACCCATAAGCATATCCTCCATCACACATACACGTACACACCCACGTTGTTAGAAGAAGAGGGATTAGAACCTTAGGAATTAACTTGGAAAAGCTTTCTATTTCAAAAATGTTGCTAAATTTGTTTCTAAAGTAACAAATCACTGTCTAATCTACAAGGACAGTGTGGAAGAAAACAGTCTTTCTTGGCATTGAGAAATATTTAAATGTTCCAGTTTATCTAGATATCTAACTAAAAGGCAGAACTGAATTATTCCTTCCTCGGTATTAACATCACTGTCATCATCATCACCTCTTTAAAGGTGAGTAGAGAGAGGACTGTCTAGTCTACACAACTTTCCTGAACCATTTGGGTTAGTTTAATCACAGACTCACAACCTTGGATACTATGCATTTTTCTCCCTTTCCAGTTAACAAAATATTTTATGAAGAATTCACATTCACTGATCATAGTAACCAATCACGAAGATTAAAAGATTAAAAAGTGAGTCTTCTTTTGGCTTCACTTGCCTATATCTTTGGCTGTATATCAAAAGCACTCAAGCACTCTCAATTTTGGCATCATAATTCTTTAATAATGTGGCTTGTAGTACTGATTTCAGTAAACACACCCTAGAGAGCCTAATAGATTTTAGAGATTTTATGAATGATAAGTAGGCCCATTTGGTCATGTCTTACAGGGTAATAAATGTCCGAGCCAATTTCCTTTGCCGTTGTACATGCAACATCTACTCTGTCTCATACAGGCTTTGAAAGGAAGTGAAATTGGCTGATTAAGAAAGAGCTCAGCCTCCAGTACCTGGCTACCAGGATGGGATCCTGATTCTGCCACTGACTAGTAACTTTGGAGCAATTTATTCATTCATTCAAAAATATTATTCAATCATTCAAAAATATGTATTGAGTACTGGCAATGTTCTAGGCACTATTTACGTGCTTGAGATCCAACAAAGAACTAAAATCCTTTTGGAGGTTACATTCTAACAGGAAGAAAGAATAAACAAAAGTTAAAATAAAGAGGCAAGTAACTATACACAGCATGTTAGAATGTGTTGAGTGTAATGGGGGAGAAAATATAGAGTAGGATGAAAGGGATTGTCATTTTTAATAGGGTGGTTGCGGTAGGCTTTATTGACATTCAAACAAAAACATGAAGGAGGTGAGAGACTTAGCCATGCCTAAAAGTTCAAGGAACATTACAGAAGCCATTTTGGCTAGTGTGAGCTAAATGCCACGTAATAGGGAAAGGACAACAAAAAGGTAGAGGGGTATTTGAGTGTGCAGATCATATAGGGTCTTGGAGGACATTATAAGAGTTATATCTGGGTAAAGTGGGGATAGAACGTGTCACTGCATGGCTTTGAGCAGAGGAGCGGCATAATCTGACTAACGTTGGAAAGAGTTACTTTGGTTTCTGTGTTAAGAATGGACTGGGGGAGGATGCTGGGAAGAATGGAAACAGATCTGTTAAGAGGCTACTTCAATAATTTGCAGAAACACAAAGATAATAGCACTAGGAATATGAGATATGGTGAAGATATGGACTGATCTTGAATGTGAGATATGGTCTGATCTCAAATGTATTTTGAAGGTAGAATCAAAAAGATTATCTGAGAGATTGGATATGAGGATTAAGGGGAAAAAATAATCATGAATAACTGTATCTGGGTTGAGCAGCTGCATGAACAAAATAATGTTGCCACCAGTTGAAATGAGGAATGTTGTAGGTGGAGCAGGTTTGGGAGGGCAGTGAGTTCAGTCTGGGGACATACTGAATTGGAGGTCTCTTAGTGAACGTGACAAGTAGGTAGTTGGAAACATAAGTCTGGAGTTTGGGAGAAGTCTGCGATTGGAGATCGCAGTGTTCCCATGCAGAGAAACAGTTGATCGTGTAGATTGTGGAGATCGGTTCAATCCTGGAGATCGAAGAGACAGAAGAGAATGTAATAGGAGATGCACAGGTGCTTATGAGAATCTGAATATGGGAATGAGAAAACAACAGGTAACCAGGGTCCTAATAAAGACATGACATGGATAATGATCATAAGATTATTCCTGTAACTGCAGATCACAGATTGGAGATGGCAGTTCTAAATCATTGTCATCAAGTGATCACCAAAGGAGTCCATACACACAGGAAAATAAAGAAAACAAAGGACTGAGCCATGAAATAATTCAACATTAGGAGGTGAAGGAGAAAAGGATGATCCCCAAAGACTATAAAGAAGCAATTCTCAAAGTAGGAAGAAAACCAGGATAGCGCAGTATGCTGGAGTCCAAAGGAAGAAAGTATACAAAGCAGAACAGAGTGGACAATTCCAAGTGCTGATAAAAATTTGGTTAAAATGAGAACTGAGAATGGACTACTGAAATCAGCAACAGGAAGGTCATTGGTGACACTGACAGGAGTAATTTAGGTGAACTAGTGAAGGAGAAAGCATACTTGAAATGGGTTTAAGAGACAAAGAGAATAACAGGAAACAGTGGAAATCCTGAGTACCAACAATTCCTGTGAGGTGTTCCTGAAAAGGGGATGTAAATAAATAAGTCTGTAAGGGAATTTTGTTTTATTTCCTTTTCTCTGTTTTTGTGAAAGAAGAAATAACAATATGTTTGCATGCTGATGAGAATGTTCCCATGCAGAGAAACAGTTGATCATGTAGGAGAGAAGGTGAGTTGCTGGAGCAGTACCTCTGAGTAGGTAAGACGGGGTGAGAGAGGAAAGTAGTCAGCAAATGGCAAGATTGATCTTCAATACGACTATGAATAGGTCACATATGGTAACAAGGGAGAGAGCAGAAAATGTGGACACAGGTTGAGTTGAGAGAGGTGGATAAATGTGGGAATGGTAGTCCGTGTCTGAGGTAGATCCTGTCTGAGTACTTTCATTTTTTAGTGAAGTAGAACATTTCATAAGCTGAGAATAGTTTGAGGAAGGTGACATTGGATGTGTAAGGAGAGAAAAGGTCTGAAATAATTGTCTAAAGAGTGTGAAAATGACTGCAAACAGTGTCAAGCAGCACTAAGAGAATGCTTGGGGTTCATGGACGTGAGTTTAACAAGAGGGTTTAGGGAGTCAAAGAGCATACAAGGGAGTGACTATAATAATTAAGCATAAAATGTAAGCTGGGGAATGGGGGGGGAAGGACATCAAGGGGGTGAAGATCAATGAAAAGGAGGTAAAAATCAGGCAATAGATTGGTGATCCTAGTGGAACTAACGAATGTTGAAATTGGAGTACTACACAATAAGGTGGAAAGAGAGATGATGGAGGGTTGCAGTATAGCTGTTAACGAGATCCAGGTTATGTGCCTGAGAAATGTGCTGCTCGGTTCAGGGCCAGACCCTTGGAGAAGACAACCTCAAGGAATGGGTGTGCAGGTATTTAAAAAATATGGAAAAAACCAACAGTTCTGGTGAGCTGCATAAGAGAGTTTCAGTTAGGCAGGAGCTAAAATGGGGGGTGTGGGGAGTAGGTAAAAGGCTTCAGGGGAAGGAAGATAAAAGAACGATGAGAGGTACTGGGTAACATAATCATGAGAGTCAGAGACGGACATTTATTAGAAGGGGAAGAGTGAATGAGGTCTGAAAACAGCAATGGAGGGCACAAGGGATTCCCCATCTCCAGGCCTGCGGGCCCATGGGAGTGAACATGAGCGCCAGTGAGGATCTCTTTAGGGAAAGCAGGACCCTCTGGGGAGGGCCAGATTTCAGTTAGAGCAAGAAAGAGAAAGGGGCGTTCAGAGAAATTATTAAGATATACAAACGTTTGCCATTAATGGACTGTGATTTTCAGAGGGCACAGTGGAAGGATTTCAGGAGTTGAAGAGACAGAAGAGAATGTAATAGGAGATACACAGGTGCTTATGAGAATCTGGATATGGGAATGAGAAGACAACAGGGAACCAGGGTCCTAATAAAGACATGACATGGATAATGATCATAAGATTATTCCTATAACTGCAGATCACAGAGTGCTGTGAGGACACAGTGAGTGTTGAACGATGCAGAATAATATAATCAATATGTATTCACCATCCAATTTAATCCATCCAATCTGGTTTCTGCTCCAAATCCCACTGGGAGTTTCCATGAGGATCACCAGCGATGCTCATGGGCCAAATCCAGTCCTCACATACTTGTCTTCTCACTAGCACTTTATAGACTGGACTTCTCCCTCCCTCATAGAATCTCCTCTCTTGGCTTCAGCAATATCATTCTATCCGGGATCTTCTCCTCTTTCTAGCTATTCTTTCCCACACTCTTTTGTTGGCTCTTTCTCTTTTATCCTGGCCTAAGCCAGAGTTTCTGACTCTGATTCCTCTCTGCTTGATCTCAGTGACTGAAGCACCATCCAAGCAACACCTTACGTCTGAGCTCCTGACTGATATATTCAGCTACCCACCTACCAGTGAACAGCTACAACCTGACGTCTCTCAGATGTCACCAGTTACATGTCTAAACTAGAACTAGATTTTCTCTCACAAAACACCCCTGCTGCCAACAGCAGCTATCTTCATTTCAGTGAGTAACATGACATCTGCCCAACCGCAGAAGTCAAAATACAAGTCAGTCCTGCAGCACCCACACCCAGGACATTAAGTCCTATCAACACAATCTCCAAAATATCTTGCAACTGTCCACTTCCCTAGAGCTCCCCAGCTACCACATTAAGCCAGCCCTCACCACCTCCTTCCACCCACCTGCCACCCAGCAAGTCTCTCTCTCCACATCCACCCCTGCTCTCCTCAGGTCCACACATCACACAAAACCAAACATGAGCTCTTAAAATACAAGCCAAACCAAATCATCTCCTTGCTTGAAACCATTCAAAATAATAGTTCCAGATAAGAATATAGTTGAGTTTATTTATAATTTATTTATAATCTGAAAATGGAAAAGTTCTTTTAATCATGGTTTAAATCTGGGCACCATAAAGACCAACTTGATAAATATGACTGCTTGAAAATCAAAACTCTGGATTGCAAAATATCAAACTAGGAAAACGTATTTGTTACAGTCTCACCAGGCATAATTTCCTTTTTTCTTTAACACTTTATCTATTCATTTGAGAGAGAGAGATTAAGCATGAGCAGGGGGAGAGGCAGAGGGAGAGGGAGAAGCAGGCTCCCCACTAAGCAAGGAGCCCCGATGCGGGACTCAATCCCTGAACTGAAGGCAGACGCTTAACCGACTGAGCCACCCAGGTGCCCCAGGAGGTAGCAGTTTTAAACTGGTGAAGGACAATTCAGCAATATCCTTCAAAAGTTTAAAAACACATAATAATGTTACTCAATAATCAACTTGTAAAAGTGCCCCAAGATTTATAATCAAAGATTTTTTTTATTATTGTTATGTTAATCACCATACATTACATCATTAGTTTTTGATGTAGTGTTCCATGATTCATTGTTTGTGCATAACACCCACTGCTCCATGCAGAACGTGCCCTCTTTAATACCCATCACCAGGCTAACCCATCCTCCCACCCCCCTCCCCTCTAGAACCCTCAGTTTGTTTTTCAGAGTCCATCGTCTCTCATGGTTCAACTACCCCTCCGATTTACCCCCCTTCATTCTTCCCCTCCCGCTACCTTCTTCTTCTTTTTTTTCTTAACATATATTGCGTTGTTTCAGAGGTACAGATCTGTGATTCAACAGTCTTGCACAATTCACAGCATTCACCACAGCACATACCCTCCCCAATGTCTATCACCCAGTCACCCCATCCCTCCCACCCCCCCCCACTCCAGCAACCCTCAGTTTGTTTCCTGAGATTAAGAATTCCTCATATCAGTGAGGTCATATGATACATGTCTTTCTCTGTTTGACTTATTTCGCTCAGCATAATACCCTCCAGTTCCATCCACATCGTTGCAAATTATAATCAAAGATGTTTTGGGGAGAGCCTGGGTGGCTCGGTGGATTAAGCTGCCGACTCTTAATTTTGGCTCAGGTCATAATCTCAAGGTTGTGAGATCAAGCCCCACATCAGGCTTTGAGTTCAGCAAGGAGTCTGCTTGAGGATTCTCTCTCTCTCTCTCTCTCTCTCTCCCTCTTCTGCTGCTCCTTTCCCCTCCCCCCACTCTCTCTCTCTAATAAATAAATAAACCTTTTTAAAAGGATGTTTTTGGCAGTATTGTCTGCTATGACAAAACCAAATCAAAAGGAAAGCTACAAAAATATCTATCAATAGGTAATTGGTTAGAAAAAAGATCATACATCCATAAAATAGAATATTATGCAGCTTTTTATAAGAATGCAATATTCTGCATGTCAATATATTGCTCAGTGAAAAGATACAGAACATAATGTAAACATGATCCCATTTGTTTTTTATATACAAATATTCAAGTATTTGCATAAAATTTGAGGGAAACACAAGAAACCTTAATAGTGACTATCCTTGGGAAAAGGGCAAGAGCATCAGAACAAGAAAGCAAAACATACATGTGTGTATTTAAATGTATAAAAACAAAACTTTTCTTTTTAATCAAAATATTAGGCTATCTGGGCAAGAAGACTGAATTATTTAATTTTTGCATTTCTGTGTATTAAAATACAAACAACTAAATGCTATACAATTTAAAAAGAGAAAATCTAGGCCTAAAAATGACAATTACAATTGTTTTAAAGTATCTTCAATGGCTTGCCACTATCTAGAATAAGATCCAGGGTTCTTACTATAGCCTAAATCCTAGACCTTGCATGATCTGGGCCCTGTCCACTACTCTTCTCTGCTGATAAACAACATCTTCATTGTATTCTTTGAATTTCTCAAATATACCATAGTATCAGAGCCTCAGGGCCTTTGCATCTGCCAGAGATATTTTTCCCCTGACTTTGTATGGCTAACTCCTCACTCCTTAGATTTTCGCCTAAATGACACCTCTTCAGAATGTCTTTCTCTAGTTACTCTAAAGATGTTCCTTCATCCCCAATTATTATCTCAGATCCCCATTTCATTCCTTCATATAACTCTGTAAATTTTTGCTTATTTTTTCTGTGACTTTTTTTTGGAGGGGTGGGGATTGGGAACCATGTTTGTTTTGTTCACTTCTGTGTCCATCTCCAGAGCCTAGCATATAATAGGCATTCAGTAGAGTAACCATATAATTGATCATCCAAGCAGGGACACTTTTTTTTTTTTTTTTTTGAGAGAGAGAGAGTATGTGCAAGCAAGAGGGGAAGGAGGGGCAGAGGGAGAGAGAGAAGAGAATCTTAAGCAGGCTCCACACCCAGTGCGGAGCCCGACGTGAGGCTCAACCTCATGACCCTAAGATCATGACCCGAGCCAAAATCAAGAGTCAGACTCTTAACAGACTGAGCCACCCAGGTGCCCCCAAGCAGGGACACTTTTGAGAAAGAAGGGGAGAGATTAAAATTTTTTCCACAGTCACAAGTATTAACAGGGGAATCCTAATAAACTTAGAAATGTATGCACCCTATAAAAAACACATTTTGAAAATTGCATGAATGACTATTGATAATGAAAAGCTTAAAGATCCATTAGAAAAAAGAGCTCAAAATAGAGGCAAGTATTAGAATTTGTTTTTAGAAGTTGTTTCCTGATGCCCTCCTCTTTTCCCTTCATGCTGTTGTTTCTTATTCTTGCTATGCATAAACAACAGTGGCAAGACTTCCAATTTTCCTTTTGGCTTGGCCTTCAAATTTAATTCAGCTAGCTAATCTATATGATCCGCCTCAAACTATAATTCTCTTCGATTCTAATTATTGCCCCTTTACTGCACTTGATTGAAAAATAATACCATGCAAACAGTCCTCAAGAAAACATTTCTAACTTAGAGCAGGACTTTGTCAAAGCAGAATTCAGAACCACAGTTAAATAGAGTGCCAATTACCCTTTAAGTTGTGATAATAAGTTAATGAGAATCAATTTTATTTTCTACTGCTCAGCCAGAATAGATTACAAATCAGTAAAGATTTAGCCCCATATCTTCCATGATCAATCTTATTAAATAACTCAGCCTCCCACAATCCCCTGGAGTTCCACTCATTTATCAAACCTATTACACACACATGTTCATTCAAACACACACACACAGAATAAAAGGCAGCCTGCAAGACCGTAATTCCTAAAATTCAGGATGCCCAAACATTTCAAGGGGACAGGAATATGCCCTCACAAATTTTTGAGATGATCACATGAGTTGGATGAACCTAAGTTCAAACCAGGCTCAAGCAATAACTACAGAATCATTTAGACTTTCTCCCTCCATTTCTAATCCTTCCAAATGAGATCTGTGTTCATCTACGTGGTGGGGTTTTGCGAGGATTGAGTGGGAAGGAAATAGCTCGCACAGCACCAGGCTTATATTCCATGTTCAACAAATGTTAGCTGCTTCTGTGTCTTCTCTCTTCACCCCAAACCTCCACAAGGGACCAGCTTCGCGTCCACAGGCCGCATCCACCTACTGCGGTGATTTGGGGTACGGAGGAGGGTGTGAGGGAAGAAGGGGAAGGGTAAAGAGGTGCCGATCAGTGACTCACTCTCCCGTGGAGCTGTTTTGCCTTCTGGGCTCTGCTGTCTGTGCACCCTGTACTCTGACATATGAGAGCCTTTTCTTAGCAGCTGCGCCTTCCAGATACGGGATGTTCTCACAAGCCAACTTGATACAGGCACATCTCCACGTTTTAACTTGACCCTAAGAAATAAGCAATTACACTTTCAGTTTTTTTTCCTATCAAGCACTTGGTGTAAAAGAACGCCCTCCCTCCTCCTGGGGAGATAGGAGTGATGCCCCTGAGAAGCGGGAGTAAACATCCAAGACAGGCCACCAACAGTGGTGGGTGAAGGGTCTGGATGGAATGACAGCGCAAGCATTTGCTGGCTCTGCTTAGTGACACCACGAGCAAGAACCTGAAAGTTGTTTTGAAGATCGTGAAATATCCATGATATCAAATCAGACACACCAGAGGTCCTGTCCCAGCAACTCCCATCAAGACTGGACATGCCAACCCTGTCCTCTCCAGGTCAACCCCTCTGACCCGATCTCAGACAGAAGACGAAGAGCTGACTCTTTCACTAAGCTTCCAAAAGGGTAGGCTGGCCCTTAAATTTTATAGCACTTTGGGCTAGGCTGAAGTCACTACCATTTAAAGGACACAACACCCAGCCAAATTCAAGTCCAAGGAACCAAGAGGGAGCTTAGGAACAATTCTGTGGACTTGACTTTACTGGTTGGTACCAGCACTGACTCTTCCTACCATCTCTGCCACCACTACTTTATTTACAAACCTCAGCCCCAGTGTTTCAGAGTGCCTCCATCAGCCATGTTGCTATATATCCTCATGTTAACAGAGCTCTGAATAGACCACCCTGTTTTCCCAGCCCTCCTGAGGGGGCCACTCAGATTAGGATTCACCTTCTGGGACTCTTAAGTACAAAAAAAACAAACAAACAAACAAACAAACAGCTTCAAATTTTTAAAATTCCACAAGGGATTTAATGCCATAGTTTGAATCTTGTCAAATGTATCTGCAACTCCTCCTGATTTTTTTGGTGCAAAATAGGAATGTAATTAGTAATCAGTATTTGAAGTTTCTCTTTGTCTATGTAAAGCTCCAGCTCAAAATATTTTAGTATCTGTTCTTTCCTTCAGCAACATTAAATGAAGCATCAGAAATTTAGCCTTACACATGATGCTTTTTAAAAAAGAAGTCCCAGAAAGATGTAATTATTTAAATTCAATTTCATAAAGATTGTAACTGCTTGAAAAAAAAAAAAAGGAAAATAATTATGAAAGCTGTCCCTGATAATTTTGGCTAACAGCATGCAACAAAATAGAATAGGCTAAAGCCTGCATGTAAGTGCATTTAATGTAGATGAATGATTTGCTGTAAAAATACATTTTTTTTAAGATTTGTAACAACCTCCCACTTCAGGGCCCCTCTGTAGGGACAATAAATTAGGAATAGTAAGAGGCCAAATGGGGTGTAGTTGGCAGTTCGTCTTAGAATTGGCCAAGCTGCATCAGATCACACGAGCAAATGGGATTAGGTTGATTTCCTCTCATTCTTAGCTGCACTGATGAATTCCAGTCTTCATCCTGTCTCTCTCGAAGTGCACGCTCCCCTCCCCACAGGCCTCTTGGGTCCCCCGCACAACATGTTAGATCAAATGTGCTCACCTCTTCAAAGTCCTCTACACCTGGAATAACCTCCTACATGTTCATCCTGCTCACCTTAGGTTTCAACCCAACACGTGAGGGAGGAGTAGTAAAGTGGAAAGAGCTCTGGCTTTCGAGCCAGGCAGATCTGAACTCTTAGTCTCTCTACAGCTTTTTCTACCTATGATTCCTTGATCGACCTATTAACATCTCTGAATTTGTCTTCACATCTTTAACAGAATGGTAATACTTCAATATTTCATGGTACTCCTGCAAAGATTAAACAGACTAGTATATAGGACACCCCCAGCATGGTGCTACCAAATTCTAAATACTAAATGAGAGGAAGTTGCAGTCTCTAGGTGACCTCCTGGGACCCTGGTCTTCAATAAGATTTCAAGTAGTGTCAGCCAAATATTCATCATTTCAATCTAACCCCAGGTGCTATAAAATGAGTAGTGATGAAACTGAAATATGGGCTGACAGTCATACTGACCAAGTGCACTGCCTCTCTGTTGGATGAGTTATCATCAAAGATAAGGTTCCTGAAGTTTTATTAACAGAGGACCACTCGGCATAGACCTTTATTTACCTTTACCCTGTTCAGAATGTTGTAGAAAGCTCCTGTATTTTTCAAACAATCTATTTGTTTATCTATTGCTGTGTAAAAAACTAACCCCAAAATTTAACGGTTAAAAATAACAACAACAAAGCAATTTCTTTGAGCCAGAAGTCTAGGAAGGGCTTAGCTGAGGGCCTCTGTCCCAAGGTCTCTCACAAGGTTGCATCCAAACAGTAAACTGGGGCTGTGGTCTCATCTGAAGCCTTGATGGGAGAGGAGGACTGAGGGGTCCACTTCCAATCTCATTCATCTAGTTGTTGAGAAGGCTTGGTCTCTCACCAGGAGGGCCTCTCCCCAGGATAAGCAATCTAAGAGAGTGAGAGAGAACCCAAGGTAGAAATGCGGTTTTTTTATAACCTCATCTCACAGATGACACCTCACAATCTGCCATACTCTGTCCCCTACAAGTAAGCCCCTCAGTCCAGCCCACAGTCACTGAGAGAGAATGGCACAGTGGTATAAATGCCTAGAAGTTGGCATCACTGGGGGCTACCCCTCAGGTAGTCAGTGACACCATCATTTACATCTCTGAAAGCAGGCTAGCTGACTGCTCTGTGATGGGAGCCACTTTGTTGAGTTCCTGAATTGGCAGAGCACCATGGCTCTCTCCTCCACGTTTCTTCCAAGTAGAGAGGAACTGGAAACCCACCCTTTTAGGAGAGTTAATATCCAGTAAATACATCACAGTGCTTTCAGACCATGTTTATAGCCGATGCAGACTTCATGCAATTTCAGGATGTGCTTTCATGGAAAAGGTAAGTGGGGAGCGTGATCCAAAAGATCCTCTGTCACCGATATATCTTTCCAAATTCCACCCTTGGCCAGACTAATACAGTGTAGTTAGAACCCTGTGCATTCCCTGGACTGTCCTGGTATTTACAAGCCTTCCAACCTAAGCCTGAATATTTCCAAAGGCATTAGTTCAGTCCTTTGGAAAGCCTGAAAGTCCACAGTGGAATACACTAATGTATTAAATGTAGAGATGTTACCCTTGGAGTTTGCTAAATGTTTCTCTTGTGACTTGAAAGAGCTAATGTGACATACAGGGCCTAACTTGTAATGAGGGTGGCACTTGAGCACTGATGATAATAACGCTTTTTTTATTGGCATCCTACTGAGATCTTGGTTAGAATTTTTTTTAAAACAATGCACAAGCATATAATGACTTTTTGTTTTGTGTCTGGAGAACTAGAAATAATATTTACCACTTCAAGTCAAAGATTACCAACAAAAGAAACACACTGTTAATCTGAAAGCTAAATACCTTTACTTCAAATGCCAGAAAATATGTATTACTATAACTCATGAGGAACCGACCAATTATGGCCATGAAGGCAAACTAGTAAACCACAATTTTCAAACCATGGTTGATGGAGTTCTGGGATTCCTGAAAGATGCAACCAAGGACCCACAGGGAAGGGAGAGGGAAAGCCAACTCGACAGGGCTGTGGCCCTCCCCAGCTAGACTCTCATCTCAACTACAGCTCAGGCTCCATCTGTTCTACAAACTGAGCTTAGCTTAAAATGTCACACAAAACTGGTAATTTGCAGGACTGGCAAGTTTATGAGAAGTGCAGTTTTATACATCGTAGGGAAGAACACAAATTATTACAGCAGTTTTGGAGGGCAATTTGACATAACCTACCAAAGTTTAACTCTGGTACTTTGTGTCCCCGAGATTGCATATCTAAAGTACCACAATGAGCTAAGAGTTGAGTCTGGTACGGCAAAGCTCAAGCAGGGTGATACACTTACTAGGAGAGTGAACGCTGTTTGACCGTGGAATGATACAGCTCCTGACTGATTTTGTGAATTAAATTTTTATTTCCCTGTATTGAGACACTGTGACACATAGGTATTGACAAAATTTAAAGGGAAGACCACCTTCAGGACACTGTTTCTCACTCAATGGGCAGTAATTTCTTTTTGTAAAAGGACCGTTGTTTGTGTTTTTATATCCAGTAGCAAGACCATACCCTGACACAAAGAAAGTACTAAAACTGTTCCCTGAGCAGGTAAGTGAATAAATGTTAAGCAATATGTAAATACAGTAAAGTATCAATTATGTACGCCTGTATAAAGAAAGAGGGATAATGACTATCTTTGTTGGACAGTGGAGCTGGAAATGCTCCTTTAGGAAAACAAAACATTTCTTATATATTCTCTCACCCATTTTCAACTCCGATCAGAAGGAAGGAAGGAAGGAAAGAGTGAGTCATGGAAATGATAGGTTAAACAGATTGCTTCAAGACCATGAAAATAATTATGTTATATACCTACAACAGTAGCAGCTTTAAAATTACTTCCATTGTCATGAGGGCAAGAACTATTTTTTGACATCTCTAGGAAATGAAAAAATATGTACAGTTAGTTTTATATTGTCAGTTAGATATTGAGTTACCAAAATTATAATTCTACTCTATATTTGAAGTGATAGCATAGAGGAAAAGTTTGCCTGATCTGAAACATAATTTTCCTTGACACACTTGGTGTCACTCCATAAATATTTTTGTGCTTAATGGACAAGATATAGAAAGACAGCTTTTTATCACATGCCCAGAGAAACAAAGTCTATGTTACAATGCCATCTACCTTGTATTTCTACCAAGAAGTGAAATAAAGGTTTAACATCCCAGTATAATATGCAAGTATTATTTCAACAAGGACAGGGAATATATCTATTTAAATTTTATATTCAACAGCTAATATGGTATTTGACATGTGGTAGACATCAATAAATATTTGGTGTTAATGATGCCCCAGTGGTCATTACACACACTCTATTCAGTATCATTTGTCTTTTCTGCTCCACTCCCATTAAAGAGCTTTATTTGGGTATAATTGACATGCCATAAAATTCATCTGAGTGGTAGAATTTATATTTTTTACTAGGTGGTCCAAATCTCTGAAACACCTATTATGTGCAAATCTCCTTCTAAGGGACTCCTGCCTAGGGGCTCCTTCTTAACTACTTTCACACCATGCTACTACCACATTGCCCCTCATATTATGAATTAGTTGATTTAGTAAGGAATGGACTCTAGACCCAAAGGCAGTCAGCCCACAGGAATCCCTTGGCCCATGGAATGAGTTAACAAGGAAGTTCTGCCCAGTAGGGAAGGTGGTGACCCCCCTGTACTGATCATATACTTCTCTGAAAGTCCAAACAGAAGACATAGAGAATTGAAGACCCAAAAGCTAAACTACAACACCCATAATATAGCAGAGACAAAGTGAGAGGCTGCTATCACACTACGGGACGGGACGGGACGGGACGGGACGGGACGGGACGGGATGGGATAGGGGAGAGGAGAGGAGAGGAGAGGAGAGGAGAAGAGAGGAGAAGAGAGGAGAAGAGAGGAGAAGAGAGGA